>NW_025728091.1:0-198145 GCF_021461385.2 Schistocerca piceifrons
CCGAAGCAATTTCTGTGTTTCATCGTCAATAAGATGGTCAGCGGGATACAGTAATCCGGAAGTGAAGCATCGGACTCTATAACTAGTGTCACAGGAATGGTTCAAACATAGACAGTAAGAGGAGTCAGTATTCTTGTACTTAAGTCGGCATTGTGCCTTTTGTATTTAATTCCGATGCAATTTCTGTGTTTCATCGTCAATAAGAATGTCAGAGGAATACAGTAAACCTGAAGTGTAGCATCGGAATCTATAACTAGTGTCACAGGAATGGTTCAAAACATAGACAGTAAAAAGAGTCAGTTTTCTTGTACTTAAGTCGGCATTGTGAATTTTATATTTAATTCCGATGCAATTTCTGTGTTTCATCGTCAATAAGAAGGTCAGAGGGATACAGTAAACCTGAAGTGAAGCATCGGAATCCATAACTAGTGTCATAGGAATGGTTTAAAACATAGACAGTAAGAAGAGTCATTTTTCTTGTACTTAAGTCGGGATTATGCCTTTTGTATTTAATTAAGATGCAAATTCTGTGTTTCATCGTCAATAAGAAGGTCAGAGGGATACAGTATACTTGAAGTGAAGCATCGGAATCTATATCTAGTGTCGCAGGAATGGTTCAAAACATAGACAGTAAGAATCGTCAGTTTTCTTGTACTTAAGTCGAGATTGTGCCTTTTATATTTAATTCCGATGCAAATTCTGTGTTTCATCGTCAATAGGAGGTCAAAGGTATACAGTAAACCTGAAGTGAAGCATCGGAATCTATAACTAGTGTCACAGGAATGGTTCAAAACATAGACAGTAAGAAGAGTCAGTTTTCTTGTACTTAAGTCGGCATTGTGCCTTTTGTTTTCAATCCGATGCAATTTCTGTGTTTCATCGTCAATAAGAAGGTCGGAGGGATACGGTAAACCTGAAGTGAAGCATCGGAATCTATAACAAGTGTCACAGGAATTGTTCAAATCATAGACAGTAAGAAGAGTCAGTTTTATTGTACCTATGTCGGCATTGTGCCTTTTGTATTTAATTCCGATGCAATTTCTGTGTTTCATCGTCAATACGAAGGTCAGAGGGATACAGTAAACCTGAAGTGAAGCATCGGAATCTATAACTAGTGTCACTGGAATGGTTCAAAACATAGACAGTAAGAAGTGTCAGTTATCTTGTACTTAAGTCGGCATTGGGCCTTTTGTATTTAATTCCGATGCAATTTCTGTGTTTCATCGTCAATAAGAAGGTCAGAGGGATACAGTATACTTGAAGTGAAGCATCGGAATCTATATCTAGTGTCGCAGGAATGGTTCAAAACATAGACTGTAAGAAGAGTCAGTTTTCTTGTACTTAAGTCGGCATTGTGAATTTTATATTTAATTCCGATGCAATTTCTGTGTTTCATCGTCAATAAGAAGGTCAGAGGGATACAGTAAACCTGAAGTGAAGCATCGGAATCCATAACTAGTGTCATAGGAATGGTTTAAAACATAGACAGTAAGAAGAGTCAGTTTTCTTGTACTTAAGTCGGGATTATGCCTTTTGTATTTAATTAAGATGCAAATTCTGTGTTTCATCGTCAATAAGAAGGTCACAGGTATACAGTAAACCTGAAGTGAAGCATTAGAATCTATAACAAGTGTAACAGGAATGGTTCAAAACATAGACAGTAAGAAGAGTCAGTTTTATTGTACTTAAGTCGGCATTGTGCCTTTTGTATTTGATTCCGATGGAATTTCAGTGTTTCATCGTCAACAAGAAGGTCAGAGGGATACAGTGATCCTGAAGTGAAGCATCGGAATCTATAACTAGTGTCACAGGATTGGTTCAAAGCATAGACAGTAAGAAGAGTCAGTTTTCTTGTGCTTAAGTCGGCGTTGTGATTTTGTATTTAATTCCGATGCAATTTCTGTGTTTCATCGTCAATACGAAGGTCAGAGGGATACAGTAAACATGAAGTGAAGCATCAGAATCTATAACTGGTGTCACAGGAATGGTTCAAAACATAGACAGTAAGAGGAGTCAGTTTTCTTGTACTTAAGTCGGCATTGTGCCTTTTGTATTTAATTCCGATGCAATTTCTTGTTTCTTCGTCAATAAGAAGGTCAGAGGCATACAGTAATCCTGAAGTGAAGCATCGGATTCTATAACTAGTGTCACAGGAATGGTTAAAACATAGACAGTAAGAAGAGTCAGTTTTCTTGTACTTAAGTCGGGATTATGCCTTTTGTATTTAATTCCGATGCAATTTCTGTGTTTCATCGTCAAAAAGAAGGTCAGAGGGATACAGTAAACCTGAAGTGAAGCATCGGAATCTATAACTAGTGTCACACGAATGGTTCAAACATAGACAGTAAGAAGAGTCAGTTTTCTTGTACTTAAGTCGGCATTGGGCCTTTTGTATTTAATTCCGATGCAATTTCTGTGTTTCATCGTCAATACTAAGGTCAGAGGGATACAGTAAACCTGAAGTAAAGCATCGGAATCAATAACTAGTGTCACAGGAAAGGTTCAAAACATAGACAGTAAGAAGAGTCAGTTTTCTTGAATTTAAATCAGCATTGTGCCTTTTGTATTTAATTTCGATGCAATTTCTGTGTTTCATCGTCAATAAGAAGGTCAGAAGGATACAGTATACTTGAAGTGAAGCATCGGAATCTATATCTAGTGTCGCAGGAATGGTTCAAAACATAGACAGTAAGAATAGTCAGTTTTCTTGTACTTAAGTCGAGATTGTGCCTTTTGTATTTAATTCCGATGCAAATTCTGTGTTTCATCGTCAATAGGAGGTCAAAGGTATACAGTAAACCTGAAGTGAAGCATCGGAATCTATAACTAGTGTCACAGGAATGGTTCAAAACATAGACAGTAAGAAGAGTCAGTTTTCTTGTACTTAAGTCGGCATTGTGCCTTTTGTTTTTAATCCGATGCAATTTCTGTGTTTCATCGTCAATAAGAAGGTCGGAGGGATACGGTAAACCTGAAGTGAAGCATCGGAATCTATAACTAGTGTCACAGGAATTGTTTAAAGCATAGAGAGTAAGAAGAGTCAGTTATCTTGTACTTATGTCGGCATTGTGCCTCTTGTATTTAATTCCGATGCAATTTCTGTGTTTCATCGTCAATAAGAAGGTCCGAGGGATACAGTAAACCTGCAGTGAAGCATCGGAATCTATAACTAGTGTCACATGAATGGTTCAAATCATAGACAGTAAGAAGAGTCAGTTTTCTTGTACCGATGTCGGCATTGTGCCTTTTGTGTTTAATTCCGATGCAATTTCTGTGTTTCATCGTCAATAAGAAGGTCAGAGGGATACAGTAAACCTGAAGTGAAGCATCGGAATCTATAACTAGTGTCACTGGAATGGTTCAAAACATAGACAGTAAGAAGTGTCAGTTATCTTGTACTTAAGTCGACATTGTGCCTTTTGTATTTAATACCGAAGCAATTTCTGTGTTTCATCGTCAATAAGAAGGTCAGAGGGATACAGTAAACCTGAAGTAAAGCATCGGAATCTATAATGAGTTTCACATGAATGGATCAAAACATAGACAGTAAGAAGAGTCAGTTTTCTTGTACATAAGTCGGCATTGTGCCTTTTGTATTTAATTCCGATGAAATTTCTGTGTTTCATCGTCAATAGGAAGGTCAGAGGGATACAGTAAACCAGAAGTGAAGCATCGGAATCTATAAGTAGTGTCACAGGAATGGTTCAAACATAGACAGTAAGAAAAGTCAGTTTTCTTGTACTTAAGTCGGCATTGTGCCTTTTGTATTTAATTCCGATGCAATTTCTGTGAATCATCGTCAATACGAAGGTCAGAGGAAATACAGTAAACCAGAAGTGAAGCATCTTAATCTATAACTAGTGTCACAGGAACGGTTAAAACATAGACAGTAAGAAGAGTCAGTTTAATTATACTTAAGTCAGCATTGTGCCTTTTCTAGTTAATTCCGATGGAATTTCAGTGTTTCATCGTCAATAAGAAGGTCAGAGGGATACAGTGAAACTGAAGTGAAGCATCGGAAACTATAACTTGTGTCACAGGAATGGTTCAAATGATAGCCAGTAAGAAGAGTCAGTTTTCTTGTACTTAAGTCGGCATTGTGCCTTTTGTATTTAATTCCGATGCAATTTTTTGTGTTTCATCGTCAATAAGAAGGTCAGAGGAATACAGTAAACCTGAAGTGAAGCATCGGAATCTATAACTAGTGTCACAGTAATGGTTCAAATCATAGACAGTAAGAAGAGTCAGTTTTCTTGTACTTAAGTCGGGATTGTGCCTTTTGAATTAAATTCCGATGCATTTTCTGTGTTTCATCGTCAATAAGAATGTCAGAGGGATACAGTAAACCTGAAGTGAAGCAACGGAATCTATAATTAGTGTCACATGAATGGTTCAAATCATAGACAGTAGGAAGAGTCAGTTACCTTGTGTTTAAATCAGCATTGTGCCTGTTGTATTTAATTTCGATGCAATTTCTGTTTCATCGTCTATAAGAAGGTCAGAGGGATACAGTGAACCTGAAGTGAACCATCGGAATCTATAACTAGTGTCACAGGATTGGTTCAAAACATAGACAGTAAGAAGAGTCAGTTTTCTTGTATTTAAATCAGCATTGTGCCTTTTGTATTTAATTTCGATGCAATTTCTGTTTCATCGTCAAAAAGAAGGTCAGAGGGATACAGTGAACCCGAAGTGAAGCATCGGAATCTAAAACTAGTGTCACAGGATTGGTTCAAAACATAGACAGTAAGAAGAGTCAGTTTTCTTGTACTTAAGTCGGCATTGTGCCTTTTGTATTTAATTCCGACGCAATTTCTGTGTTCCTTCGTCAATAAGATGGTCAGAGGGATACAGTAAACCTGAAGTGAAGCATCGGAATCTATAACTAGTGTCACAGGAATGGTTCAAAACATAGACAGTAAGAAGAGTCAGTTTTCTTGTACTTAAGTCGGCATTGTGCCTTTTGTATTTAATCCGATGCAATTTCTGTGTTACATCGTCAATAAGAAGGTCGGAGGGATACGGTAAACCTGAAGTGAAGCATCGGAATCTATAACTAGTGTCTCAGGAATTGTTCAAAGCATAGGCAGTAAGAAGAGTCAGTTATCTTGTTCCTATGACGGCATTGTGCCTCTTGTATTTAATTCCGATGCCATTTTTTGTGTTTCATCATCAATAAGAAGGTCAGAGGGATAAAGTAAACCTGAAGTGAAGCATCGGAATCTATAATGAGTTTCACATGAATGGATCAAAACATAGACAGTAAGAAGAGACAGTTTCCTTGTACATAAGTCGGCATTGCGCCTTTTGTATTTAATTCCGATGCAATTTCTGTGTTTCATCACCAATAAGAAGGTCAGAGGGATACAGTAAACTCGAAGTGAAGCATCGGAATCTATAACTAGTGTCACAGGAATGGTTCAAAACATAGACTGTAAGAAAAATCAGTTTTCTTGTACTTAAGTCGGCATTGTGCCTTTTGTATTTAATTCCGATGCAATTTCTGTGATTCATCGTCACTAAGAAGGTCAGAGGCATACAGTAAACCTGAAGTGAAGCATCGGAATCTATAACTAGTGTCGCTGGAACGGTTTAAACATAGACAGTAAGAAGAGTCAGTTTACTTGTACTTAAGTCAGCATTGTGCCTTTTCTATTTAATTCCGATGGAATTTCAGTGTTTCATCGTCAATAAGAAGGTCAGAGGGATACAGTGAAACTGAAGTGGGGCATCGGAATCTATAACTAGTGTCACAGGAATGGTTCAAACCATAGACAGTAAGAAGAGTCAGTTTTCTTGTACTTAAGTCGGCATTGTGCCTTTTGTATTTAATCCGTTGCAATTTCTGTGTTTCATCGTCAATAAGAAGGTCAGAGTGATACAGTATACTTGAAGTGAAGCATCGGAATCTATATCTGGTGTCGCACGAATGGTTCAAACATAGACAGTAAGAATAGTCAGTTTTCTTGTACTTAAGTCGAGATTGTGCCTTTTGTATTTAATTCCGATGCAAATTCTGTGTTTCATCGTCAATAGGAGGTCAAAGGTATACAGTAAACCTGAAGTGAAGCATCGGAATCTACAACTAGTGTCACAGGAATGGTTCAAAACATAGACAGTAAGAAGAGTCAGTTTTCTTGTACTTAAGTCGGCATTGTGCCTTTTGTTTTTAATCCGATGCAATTTCTGTGTTTCATCGTCAATAAGAAGGTCGGAGGGATACGGTAAACCTGAAGTGAAGCATCGGAATCTATAACTAGTGTCACAGGAATTGTTCAAAGCACAGACAGTAAGAAGAGTCAGTTATCTTGTACTTATGTCGGCATTGTGCCTCTTGTATTTAATTCCGATGCAATTTCTGTGTTTCATCGTCAATAAGAAGGTCCGAGGGATACAGTAAACCTGAAGTGAAGCATCGGTATCTATAAGTAGTGTCACAGGAATGGTTCAAAACATAGACAGTAAGAAAAGTCAGTTTTCTTGTACTTAAGTCGGCATTGTGCCTTTTGTATTTAATTCCGATGCTATTTCTGTGAATCATCGTCAATAAGAAGGTCAGAGGAAATACAGTAAACCTGAAGTGAAGCATCTTAATCTATAACTAGTGTCACAGGAACGGTTTAAACATAGACAGTAAGAAGAGTCAGTTTACTTATACTTAAGTCAGCATTGTGCTTTTTCTATTTATTCCGATGGAATTTCAGTGTTTCATCGTCAATAAGAACGTCAGAGGGATACAGTGGAACTGAAGTGAAGCATCGGAAACTATAACTTGTGTCACAGGAATGGTTCAAATCATAGCCAGTAAGAAGAGTCAGTTTTCTTGTACTTAAGTCGGCATTGTGCCTTTTGTATTTAATTCCGATGCAATTTTTTGTGTTTCATCGTCAATTAGAAGGTCAGAGGAATACAGTAAACCTGACGTGAAGCATCGGAATCTATAAGTAGTGTCACAGGAATGGTTCAAATCATAGACAGTAAGAAGAGTCAGATTTCTTGTACTTAAGTCGGGATTGTGCCTTTTGAATTTAATTCCGATGCAATTTCTGTGTTTCATCGTCAATAAGAAATTCAGACAGATACAGTAAACCTGAAGTGAAGCAACGGAATCTATAATTAGTGTCACATGAATGGTTCAAAGCATAGACAGTAGGAAGAGTCACTTTTCTTGTGTTTAAATCAGCATTGTGCCTTTTGTATTGAATTTCGATGTAATTTCTGTTTCATCGTCAATAAGAAGGTCAGAGGGATACAGTGAACCTGAAGTGAAGCATCGGAATCTATAACTAGTGTCACAGGATTGGTTCAAAACATAGACAGTAAGAAGAGTCCGTTTTCTTGTATTTAAATCAGCATTGTGCCTTTTGTATTTAATTTCGATGCAATTTCTGTTTCATCGTCAAAAAGAAGGTCAGAGGGATACAGTGAACCTGAAGTGAAGCATCGGAATCTATAACTAGTGTCACAGGATTGGTTCAAAACATAGACAGTAAGAAGAGTCAGTTTTCTTGTACTTAAGTCGGCATTGTGCTTTTTGTATTTAAATCCGATGCAATTTCTGTGTTCCTTCGTCAATAAGATGGTCAGAGGGATACAGTAAACCTGAAGTGAAGCATCGGAATCTATAACTAGTGTCACAGGAATGGTTCAAAACATAGACAGTAAGAAGAGTCAGTTTTCTTGTACTTAAGTCGGCATTGTGCCTTTTGTATTTAATCCGATGCAATTTCTGTTTTTCATCGTCAATAAGAAGGTCGGAGGGATACGGTAAACCTGAAGTGAAGCATCGGAATCTATAACTAGTGTCACAGGAATTGTTCAAAGCATAGACAGTAAGAAGAGTCAGTTATCTTGTACTTATGTCGGCATTGTGCCTCTTGTATTTAATTCCGATGCAATTTCTGCGTTTCATCATCAATAAGAAGGTCAGAGGGATAAAGTAAACCTGAAGTGAAGCATCGGAATCTATAATGAGTTTCACATGAATGGATCAAAACATAGACAGTAAGAAGAGTCAGTTTTCTTGTACATAAGTCGGCATTGTGCCTTTTGTATTTAATTCAGATGCAATTTTTGTGTTTCATCGCCAATAAGAAGGTCAGAGAGATACAGTAAACCTGAAGTGAAGCATCGGAATCTATAACTAGTGTCACAGGAACGATTCAAAACATAGATAGTAAGAAAAGTCAGTTTTCTTGTACTTAAGTCGGCATTGTGCCTTTTGTATTTAATTCCGAAGCAATATCTGTGTCTCATCGTCAATAAGAAGGTCAGAGATATACAGTAAACCTGAAGTAAAGCATCGGAATCTATAATGAGTTTCACATGAATGGATCAAAACATAGACAGTAAGAAGAGTCAGTTTTCTTGTACATAAGTCGGCATTGTGCCTTTTGTATTTAATTCCGATGCAATTTCTGTGTTTCATCGCCAATACGAAGGTCAGAGGGATACAGTAAACCTGAAGTGAATCATCGGAATCTATAACTAGTGTCACAGGAATGGTTCAAAACATAGACTGTAAGAAAAGTCAGTTTTCTTGTACTTAAGTCGGCATTGTGCCTTTTGTATTTAATTCCGATGCAATTTCTGTGATTCATCGTCACTAAGAAGGTCACAGGCATACAGTAAACCTGAAGTGAAGCATCGGAATCTATATCTAGTGTCGCAGGAACGGTTTAAACATAGACAGTAAGAAGAGTCAGTTTACTTGTACTTAAGTCAGCTTTGTGCCTTTTCTATTTAATTCCGATGGAATTTCAGTGTTTCATCCTCAATAAGGAGGTCAGAGGGATACAGTGAAACTGAAGTGAAGCATCGCAATCTGTAACTAGTGTCACAGGAATGGTTCAAAACATAGACAGTAAGAAGAGTCATTTTTCTTGTACTTAAGTCGGGATTGTGCCTTTTGTATTTAATTCCGATGCAAATTCTGTGTTTCATCGTCAATAAGAAGGTCAGAGGTATACAGTAAACCTGAAGTGAAGTATCGGAACCTATAACTAGTGTCACAGGAATGGTTCAAAACACAGACAGTGAGAAGAGTCAGTTTTATTGTACTTAAGTCGGCATTGTGCCTTTTGTATTTAATGCCGATGGAATTTCAGTGTTTCATCGTCAATAAGAAGGTCAGAGGGATACAGTGAACCTGAAGTGAAGCATCGGAATCTATACCTAGTGTCACAGGATTGGTTCAAAACATAGACAGTAAGAAGAGTCAGTTTTCTTGTACTTCAGTCGGCATTGTGCCATTTGTATTTAATTCCGATGCAATTTCTGTGTTTCATCGTCAATACGAAGGTCAGAGCGATACAGTCAACATGAAGTGAAGCGTCGGAATGTATAAGTGGTGTCATTGGAATGATTCAAAACGTAGACAGTAAGAGGAGTCAGTTTTCTTGTACTTAAGTCGGCATTGTGCATTTTGTATTTCATTTCGATGCAATTTCTGTGTTCCTTCGTCAATAAGAACGTCAGAGGGATACAGTAAACCTGAAGTGAAGCATCGGAATCTATAACTAGTGTCACATGAACGGTTCAAAACATAGACAGTAAGAAGAGTCAGTTTTCTTGTACTTAAGTCAGCATTGTGCCTTTTGTATTGCATTCCGATGCAATTTCTGTGTTTCATCGTCAATAAGATGGTCAGAGGTAAACAGTAAACCTGAGGTGATGCATCGGAATCCATAACTAGTGTCACAGGTATGGTTCAAAGCATAGGCAGTAAGAAGAGTCAGTTTTCCTGTACTTAAGTCGGCATTGTGCCTTTTAGTATTTAATTCCGATGCAATTTCTGTGTTTCATAGTCAGTAAGAAGGTCCGAGGGATACAGTAAACCTGAAGTGAAGCATCGGAATCTAAAACCGGTCTCACAGGAAAGTTTCAAAACATAGACAGTAAGAAGAGCCAGTCTTCTTCTACTTGAGTCTGCATTGTGCCTTTTGTATTTAATTCCGATGCAAATTCTGTGTTTCATCGTCAATAAGAAGTTCAGAGGGATACAATAAACCTGAAATGAAGCATCGGAATCTATAACTAGTTTCAAATGAATGGTTCAAAACATAGACAGTAAGAGGAGTCAGTTTACTTGTACTTATGTCGGCATTGTGCCTTTTGTATTTAATTCCGATGCAATATCTGTGTTTCATCGTCAATAAGAAGGTCAGAGCAATACAGTAAACCTGAAGTGAAACATCGAAATCTATAACTAGTGTCACAGAAATGGTTCAAAACATAGATAGTAATAAGAATCAGTTTTCATTTACTTAATCGGCATTGTGCTTTTTCTATTTAATTCCGATGCAATTTCTGTGTTTCATCGTCAATAAGAAGGTCAGAGGGATACAGTAAACCTGAAGCATCGGAATCTATAACTAGTGTCACATGAATGGTTCAAAACATAGACAGTAAGAAGAGTCAGTTATCTTGTACTTACGTCGGCATAGTACCTTTTGTATTTAATTCCGATGCAATTTCTGTGTTTCATCGTCAATAAGAAGGTCAGAGGGATACAGTGAACCTGAAGTGAAGCATCGGAATTTATAACTCGTGTCACAGGAATGGTTCAATACATAGACAGTAAGAAGAGTCAGTTTTCTTGTACTTAAGTCGGCATTGTGCTTTTTGTATTTAATTCCGATGCAATATCTGTGTTTCATCGCCAATAAGAAGGTCAGAGGGATACAGTAAACCAGAAGTGAAGCGTCAGAATCTATAACTAGTGTTACTGAAGTGGTTCAAATCATAGAAAGTCAGAAGAATCAGTTTTAATGTACTTAATCGGCATTGTGCCTTTTCGATTTAATTCCGATGCGATTTCTGTGTTTCATCGTCAATAAGAAGGTCAGAGGGATACAGTAAACCTGAAGTGAAGCATCGGCATCTATAACTAGTGTCACAGGAATGGTTCAAAACACAGACAATAAGAAGAGCCACTCTTCTTGTACTTGAGTTGGCATTGTGCATTTTGTATTTAATTCCGATGCAATTTCTGTGTTTCGTCATCAATAAGAAGGTCAGTGGGATACAGTAAACCTGAAGTGAAGCATCGGAATCTGTAACTAGTGTCACAATAATGGTTCAGAACATAGATAGTAAGAAGAATCAGTTCTCATGTACTTAAGTCGGCATTGAGCTTTTGTATTTAATTCCGATGCAATTTCTGTGTTTCACCGTCAATAAGAAGGTCAGAGGGATACAGTAAACCTGAAGTAAAGCATCGGAATCTATAATGAGTTTCACATGAATGGATCAAAACATAGACAGTAAGAAGAGTCAGTTTTCTTGTACATAAGTCGGCATTGTGCCTTTTGTATTTAATTCCGATGAAATTTCTGTGTTTCATCGTCAATAGGAAGGTCAGAGGGATACAGTAAACCAGAAGTGAAGCATCGGAATCTATAAGTAGTGTCACAGGAATGGTTCAAACATAGACAGTAAGAAAAGTCAGTTTTCTTGTACTTAAGTCGGCATTGTGCCTTTTGTATTTAATTCCGATGCAATTTCTGTGAATCATCGTCAATAAGAAGGTCAGAGGAAATACAGTAAAGCAGAAGTGAAGCATCTTAATCTATAACTAGGGTCACAGGAACGGTTTAAACATAGACAGTAAGAAGAGTCAGTTTAATTATACTTAAGTCAGCATTGTGCCTTTTCTAGTTAATTCCGATGGAATTTCAGTGTTTCATCGTCAATGAGAAGGTCAGAGGGATACAGTGAAACTGAAGTGAAGCATCGGAAACTATAACTTGTTTCACAGGAATGGTTCAAATCATAGCCAGTAAGAAGAGTCAGTTTTCTTGTACTTAAGTCGGCATTGTGCCTTTTGTATTTAATTCCGATGCAATTTTTTGTGTTTCATCGTCAATAAGAAGGTCAGAGGAATACAGTAAACCTGAAGTGAAGCATCGGAATCTATAACTAGTGTCACAGTAATGGTTCAAATCATAGACAGTAAGAAGAGTCAGTTTTCTTGTACTTAAGTCGGGATTGTGCCTTTTGAATTAAATTCCGATGCATTTTCTGTGTTTCATCGTCAATAAGAATGTCAGAGGGATACAGTAAACCTGAAGTGAAGCAACGGAATCTATAATTAGTGTCACATGAATGGTTCAAATCATAGACAGTAGGAAGAGTCAGTTTCCTTGTGTTTAAATCAGCATTGTGCCTTTTGTATTTAATTTCGATGCAATTTCTGTTTCATCGTCAATAAGAAGGTCAGAGGGATACAGTGAACCTGAAGTGAACCATCGGAATCTATAACTAGTGTCACAGGATTGGTTCAAAACATAGACAGTAAGAAGAGTCAGTTTTCTTGTATTTAAATCAGCATTGTGCCTTTTGTATTTAATTTCGATGCAATTTCTGTTTCATCGTCAAAAAGAAGGTCAGAGGGATACAGTGAACCTGAAGTGAAGCATCGGAATCTAAAACTAGTGTCACAGGATTGGTTCAAAACATAGACAGTAAGAAGAGTCAGTTTTCTTGTACTTAAGTCGGCATTGTGCCTTTTGTATTTAATTCCGACGCAATTTCTGTGTTCCTTCGTCAATAAGATGGTCAGAGGGATACAGTAAACCTGAAGTGAAGCATCGGAATCTATAACTAGTGTCACAGGAATGGTTCAAAACATAGACAGTAAGAAGAGTCAGTTTTCTTGTACTTAAGTCGGCATTGTGCCTTTTGTATTTAATCCGATGCAATTTCTGTGTTACATCGTCAATAAGAAGGTCGGAGGGATACGGTAAACCTGAAGTGAAGCATCGGAATCTATAACTAGTGTCTCAGGAATTGTTCAAAGCATAGGCAGTAAGAAGAGTCAGTTATCTTGTTCCTATGACGGCATTGTGCCTCTTGTATTTAATTCCGATGCCATTTTTTGTGTTTCATCATCAATAAGAAGGTCAGAGGGATAAAGTAAACCTGAAGTGAAGCATCGGAATCTATAATGAGATTCACATAAATGGATCAAAACATAGACAGTAAGAAGAGTCAGTTTTCTTGTACATAATTCGGCATTGTGCCTTTTGTATTTAATTCCGTTGCAATTTTTGTGTTTCATCGCCAATAAGAAGGTCAGAGGGATACAGTAAACCTGAAGTGAAGCATCGGAATCTATAACTAGTGTCACAGGAATGATTCAAAGCATAGACAGTAAGAAAAGTCAGTTTTCTTGTACTTAAGTCGGCATTGTGCCTTTTGTATTTAATTTCGATGCAATTTCTGTGTTTCATCGTCAATAAGAAGGTCAGAGGGATACAGTAAACCTGAAGTGAAACATCGGAATCTATAACTAGTGTCACTGGAATGGTTAAAACATAGACAGTAAGAAGTGTCAGTTATCTTGTACTTAAGTCGGCATTGTGCCTTTTGTATTTAATTCCGAAGCAATTTCTGTGTTTCATCGTCAATAAGAAGGTCAGAGGGATACAGTAAACCTGAAGTAAAGCATCGGAATCTATAATGAGTTTCACATGAATGGATCAAAACATAGGCAGTAAGAAGAGACAGTTTCCTTGTACATAAGTCGGCATTGCGCCTTTTGTATTTAATTCCGATGCAATTTCTGTGTTTCATCACCAATAAGAAGGTCAGAGGGATACAGTAAACCCGAAGTGAAGCATCGGAATCTATAACTAGTGTCACAGGAATGGTTCAAAACATAGACTGTAAGAAAAATCAGTTTTCTTGTACTTAAGTCGGCATTGTGCCTTTTCTAATTAATTTCGATGCAATTTCTGTGTTTCATCGTCAATAAGAAGGTCAGAGGCATACAGTAAACCTGAAGTGAAGCATCGGAATCTATAACTAGTGTCGCTGGAACGGTTTAAACATAGACAGTAAGAAGAGTCAGTTTACTTGTACTTAAGTCAGCATTGTGCCTTTTCTAATTAATTCCGATGGAATTTCAGTGTTTCATCGTCAATAAGAAGGTCAGAGGGATACAGTGAAACTGAAGTGGGGCATCGGAATCTATAACTAGTGTCACAGGAATGGTTCAAACCATAGACAGTAAGAAGAGTCAGTTTTCTTGTACTTAAGTCGGCATTGTGCCTTTTGTATTTAATCCGTTGCAATTTCTGTGTTTCATCGTCAATAAGAAGGTCAGAGTGATACAGTATACTTGAAGTGAAGCATCGGAATCTATATCTGGTGTCGCACGAATGGTTCAAACATAGACAGTAAGAATAGTCAGTTTTCTTGTACTTAAGTCGAGATTGTGCCTTTTGTATTTAATTCCGATGCAAATTCTGTGTTTCATCGTCAATAGGAGGTCAAAGGTATACAGTAAACCTGAAGTGAAGCATCGGAATCTACAACTAGGGTCACAGGAATGGTTCAAAACATAGACAGTAAGAAGAGTCAGTTTTCTTGTACTTAAGTCGGCATTGTGCCTTTTGTTTTTAATGCGATGCAATTTCTGTGTTTCATCGTCAATAAGAAGGTCGGAGGGATACGGTAAACCTGAAGTGAAGCATCGGAATCTATAACTAGTGTCACAGGAATTGTTCAAAGCACAGACAGTAAGAAGAGTCAGTTATCTTGTACTTATGTCGGCATTGTGCCTCTTGTATTTAATTCCGATGCAATTTCTGTGTTTCATCGTCAATAAGAAGGTCCGAGGGATACAGTAAACCTGAAGTGAAGCATCGGAATCTATAAGTAGTGTCACAGGAATGGTTCAAAACATAGACAGTAAGAAAAGTCAGTTTTCTTGTACTTAAGTCGGCATTGTGCCTTTTGTATTTAATTCCGATGCAATTTCTGTGAATCATCGTCAATAAGAAGGTCAGAGGAAATACAGTAAACCTGAAGTGAAGCATCTTAATCTATAACTAGTGTCACAGGAACGGTTTAAAAATAGACAGTAAGAAGAGTCAGTTTACTTATACTTAAGTCAGCATTGTGCTTTTTCTATTTATTCCGATGGAATTTCAGTGTTTCATCGTCAATAAGAACGTCAGAGGGATACAGTGGAACTGAAGTGAAGCATCGGAAACTATAACTTGTGTCACAGGCATGGTTCAAATCATAGCCAGTAAGAAGAGTCAGTTTTCTTGTACTTAAGTCGGCATTGTGCCTTTTGTATTTAATTCCGATGCAATTTTTTGTGTTTCATCGTCAATTAGAAGGTCAGAGGAATACAGTAAACCTGACGTGAAGCATCGGAATCTATAACTAGTGTCACAGGAATGGTTCAAATCATAGACAGTAAGAAGAGTCAGATTTCTTGTACTTAAGTCGGGATTGTGCCTTTTGAATTTAATTCCGATGCAATTTCTGTGTTTCATCGTCAATAAGAAATTCAGACGGATACAGTAAACCTGAAGTGAAGCAACGGAATCTATAATTAGTGTCACATGAATGGTTCAAAGCATAGACAGTAGGAAGAGTCACTTTTCTTGTGTTTAAATCAGCATTGTGCCTTTTGTATTGAATTTCGATGTAATTTCTGTTTCATCGTCAATAAGAAGGTCAGAGGGATACAGTGAACCTGAAGTGAAGCATCGGAATCTATAACTAGTGTCACAGGATTGGTTCAAAACATAGACAGTAAGAAGAGTCCGTTTTCTTGTATTTAAATCAGCATTGTGCCTTTTGTATTTAATTTCGATGCAATTTCTGTTTCATCGTCAAAAAGAAGGTCAGAGGGATACAGTGAACCTGAAGTGAAGCATCGGAATCTATAACTAGTGTCACAGGATTGGTTCAAAACATAGACAGTAAGAAGAGTCAGTTTTCTTGTACTTAAGTCGGCATTGTGCTTTTTGTATTAAAATCCGATGCAATTTCTGTGTTCCTTCGTCAATAAGATGGTCAGAGGGATACAGTAAACCTGAAGTGAAGCATCGGAATCTATAACTAGTGTCACAGGAATGGTTCAAAACATAGACAGTAAGAAGAGTCAGTTTTCTTGTACTTAAGTCGGCATTGTGCCTTTTGTATTTAATCCGATGCAATTTCTGTTTTTCATCGTCAATAAGAAGGTCGGAGGGATACGGTAAACCTGAAGTGAAGCATCGGAATCTATAACTAGTGTCACAGGAATTGTTCAAAGCATAGACAGTAAGAAGAGTCAGTTATCTTGTACTTATGTCGGCATTGTGCCTCTTGTATTTAATTCCGATGCAATTTCTGCGTTTCATCATCAATAAGAAGGTCAGAGGGATAAAGTAAACCTGAAGTGAAGCATCGGAATCTATAATGAGTTTCACATGAATGGATCAAAACATAGACAGTAAGAAGAGTCAGTTTTCTTGTACATAAGTCGGCATTGTGCCTTTTGTATTTAATTCAGATGCAATTTTTGTGTTTCATCGCCAATAAGAAGGTCAGAGAGATACAGTAAACCTGAAGTGAAGCATCGGAATCTATAACTAGTGTCACAGGAACGATTCAAAACATAGATAGTAAGAAAAGTCAGTTTTCTTGTACTTAAGTCGGCATTGTGCCTTTTGTATTTAATTCCGGAGCAATATCTGTGTCTCATCGTCAATAAGAAGGTCAGAGGTATACAGTAAACCTGAAGTAAAGCATCGGAATCTATAATGAGTTTCACATGAATGGATCAAAACATAGACAGTAAGAAGAGTCAGTTTTCTAGTACATAAGTCGGCATTGTGCCTTTTGTATTTAATTCCGATGCAATTTCTGTGTTTCATCGCCAATAAGAAGGTCAGAGGGATACAGTAAACCTGAAGTGAAGCATCGGAATCTATAACTAGTGTCACAGGAATGGTTCAAAACATAGACTGTAAGAAAAGTCAGTTTTCTTGTTCTTAAGTCGGCATTGTGCCTTTTGTATTTAATTCCGATGCAATTTCTGTGATTCATCGTCACTAAGAAGGTCACAGGCATACAGTAAACCTGAAGTGAAGCATCGGAATCTATATCTAGTGTCGCAGGAACGGCTTAAACATAGACAGTAAGAAGAGTCAGTTTACTTGTACTTAAGTCAGCTTTGTGCCTTTTCTATTTAATTCCGATGGAATTTCAGTGTTTCATCGTCAATAAGAAGGTCAGAGGGATACAGTGAAACTGAAGTGAAGCATCGGAATCTGTAACTAGTGTCACAGGAATGGTTCAAAACATAGACAGTAAGAAGAGTCATTTTTCTTGTACTTAAGTCGGGATTGTGCCTTTTGTATTTAATTCCGATGCAAATTCTGTGTTTCATCGTCAATAAGAAGGTCAGAGGTATACAGTAAACCTGAAGTGAAGTATCGGAACCTATAACTAGTGTCACAGGAATGGTTCAAAACACAGACAGTGAGAAGAGTCAGTTTTATTGTACTTAAGTCGGCATTGTGCCTTTTGTATTTAATGCCGATGGAATTTCAGTGTTTCATCGTCAATAAGAAGGTCAGAGGGATACAGTGAACCTGAAGTGAAGCATCGGAATCTATACCTAGTGTCACAGGATTGGTTCAAAACATAGACAGTAAGAAGAGTCAGTTTTCTTGTACTTCAGTCGGCATTGTGCCATTTGTATTTAATTCCGATGCAATTTCTGTGTTTCATCGTCAATACGAAGGTCAGAGCGATACAGTCAACATGAAGTGAAGCGTCGGAATGTATAAGTGGTGTCATTGGAATGATTCAAAACGTAGACAGTAAGAGGAGTCAGTTTTCTTGTACATAAGTCGGCATTGTGCATTTTGTATTTAATTTCGATGCAATTTCTGTGTTCCTTCGTCAATATGAACGTCAGAGGGATACAGTAAACCTGAAGTGAAGCATCGGAATCTATAACTAGTGTCACATGAACGGTTCAAAACATAGACAGTAAGAAGAGTCAGTTTTCTTGTACTTAAGTCAGCATTGTGCCTTTTGTATTGCATTCCGATGCAATTTCTGTGTTTCATCGTCAATAAGATGGTCAGAGGTATACAGTAAACCTGAGGTGATGCATCATAATCCATAACTAGTGTCACAGGTATGGTTCAAAGCATAGGCAGTAAGAAGAGTCAGTTTTCCTGTACTTAAGTCGGCATTGTGCCTTTTAGTATTTAATTCCGATGCAATTTCTGTGTTTCATAGTCAGTAAGAAGGTCCGAGGGATACAGTAAACCTGAAGTGAAGCATCGGAATCTAAAACCGGTCTCACAGGAAAGTTTCAAAACATAGACAGTAAGAAGAGCCAGTCTTCTTCTACTTGAGTCTGCATTGTGCCTTTTGTATTTAATTCCGACGCAATTTCTGTGTTTCATCGTCAATAAGAAGTTCAGAGGGATACAGTAAACCTGAAATGAAGCATCGGAATCTATAACTAGTTTCAAATGAATGGTTCAAAACATAGACAGTAAGAGGAGTCAGTTTACTTGTACTTATGTCGGCATTGTGCCTTTTGTATTTAATTCCGATGCAATATCTGTGTTTCATCGTCAATAAGAAGGTCAGAGCAATACAGTAAAACTGAAGTGAAACATCGAAATCTATAACTAGTGTCACAGAAATGGTTCAAAACATAGATAGTAATAAGAATCAGTTTTCATTTACTTAATCGGCATTGTGCTTTTTCTATTTAATTCCGATGCAATTTCTGTGTTTCATCGTCAATAAGAAGGTCAGAGGGATACAGTAAACCTGAAGCATCGGAATCTATAACTAGTGTCACATGAATGGTTCAAAACATAGACAGTAAGAAGAGTCAGTTATCTTGTACTTACGTCGGCATAGTACCTTTTGTATTTAATTCCGATGCAATTTCTGTGTTTCATCGTCAATAAGAAGGTCAGAGGGATACAGTGAACCTGAAGTGAAGCATCGGAATTTATAACTCGTGTCACAGGAATGGTTCAATACATAGACAGTAAGAAGAGTCAGTTTTCATGTACTTAAGTCGGCATTGTGCTTTTTGTATTTAATTCCGATGCAATATCTGTGTTTCATCGCCAATAAGAAGGTCAGAGGGATACAGTAAACCAGAAGTGAAGCGTCAGAATCTATAACTAGTGTTACTGAAGTGGTTCAAATCATAGACAGTCAGAAGAATCAGTTTTAATGTACTTAATCGGCATTGTGCCTTTTCGATTTAATTCCGATGCGATTACTGTGTTTCATCGTCAATAAGAAGGTCAGAGGGATACAGTAAACCTGAAGTGAAGCATCGGCATCTATAACTAGTGTCACAGGAATGGTTCAAAACACAGACAATAAGAAGAGCCACTCTTCTTGTACTTGAGTTCGCATTGTGCATTTTGTATTTAATTCCGATGCAATTTCTGTGTTTCGTCATCAATAAGAAGGTCAGTGGGATACAGTAAACCTGAAGTGAAGCATCGGAATCTGTAACTAGTGTCACAATAATGGTTCAGAACATAGATAGTAAGAAGAATCAGTTCTCATGTACTTAAGTCGGCATTGAGCCTTTGTATTTAATTCCGATGCAATTTCTGTGTTTCATCGTCAATAAGAAGGTCAGAGGCATACAGTAAACCAGAAGTGAAGCATCGGAATCTATAACTAGTGTCGCAGGAACGGTTTAAACATAGACAGTAAGAAGAGTCAGTTTACTTGCACTTAAGTCAGCATTGTGCCTTTTCTATTTAATTCCGATGGAATTTCAGTGTTTCATCGTCAATAAGATGGTCAGAGGTATACAGTAAACCTGAGGTGAAGCATCGGAATCTATAACTAGTGTCACAGGTATGGTTCAAAGCATAGGCAGTCAGAAGAGTCAGTTTTCTTGCACTTAAGTCGGCATTGTGCCTTTTAGTATTTAATTCCGATGCAATTTCTGTGTTTCATAGTCAGTAAGAAGGTCAGAGGGATACACTAAACCTGAAGTGAAGCATCGGAATCTAAAACCGGTCTCACAGGAAAGTTTCAAAGCATAGACAGGAAGAAGAGCCAGTCTTCTTCTACTTGAGTGTGCATTGTGCCTTTTGTATTTAATTCCGATGCAATTTCTGTGTTTCATCGTCAATAAGAAGTTCAGAGGGATACAGTAAACCTGAAGTGAAGCATCGGAATCTATTATTAGTGTCACAGGAGTGGTTCAAAACACAGACAGTAAGAAAAACCAGTTTTCCAGTACTTGAGATGGCATTATGCATTTTGTATTTAATTCCGATGCAATTTCTGTGTTTCATCATCAATAAGAAGGTCAGTGGGATACAGTAAACCTGAAGTGAAGCATCGGAATCTATAACTAGTGTCACAGGAGTGGTTCAAAACACAGACAGGAAAAAGTGTCAGTTCTCTTGTACTTAAGTCGGCATTGCGCTTTTCTATTTAATTCCGATGCAATTTCTGTTTTTCATCGTCAATAAGAAGGTCAGAGGGATACAGTAAACCTGATGTGAAGCATCGGAATCTATAACTAGTGTCACATGAATGGTTCGAAACATAGACAGTAAAAACAGTCAGTATTCTTGTACTTCAGTCGGCATTGTACCTTTTGTATTTAATTCCGATGCAATTCCTGTGTTTCATCGTCAATAAGAAGGTCAGAGGGATGCAGTAAACCTGAAGCATCGGAATCTATAACTAGTGTCACAGGAATGGTTCAAAACATAGACAGTAAGAACAGTCAGTTTTCTTGTACTTAAGTCGGCATTGTGCCTCTTGAATTTAATTCCGATGAAATTTCTGTGTTTCATCGTCAATAAGAAGGTCAGAGGGATACTGTAAACCTTAAGCATCGGGATCTATAACTAGTGTCACATGAATGGTTCAAAACATAAACAGTAAGAAGAGACAGTATTCTTGTACTTAAGTCGGCATAGTACTTTTGTTTGTAATTCCGATGCAATTTCTGTGTTTCATCGTCAATAAGAAGGTCAAAGGGATACAGTGAACCTGAAGTGAAGCATCGGAATTTATAACTAGTGTCACAGGAATGATTCAAAACATAGACAGTAAGAAGAGTCAGTTTTCTTGTACTTAAGTCGGAATTGTGCTTATTGTATTTAATTCCGATGCAATATCTGTGTTTCATCTCCAATAAGAAGGTCAGAGGGATACAGTAAACCAGAAGTGAAGCATCGGCATCTATAACTAGTGTCACAGGAATGGTTCAGAACACAGAAAATAAGAAGAGCCAGTCTTCTTGTACTTGAGTTGGCATTGTGCATTTTGTATTTAATTCCGATGCAATTTCTGTGTTTCGTCATCAATAAGAAGGTCAGTGGGATACAGTAAACCTGAAGTGAAGCATCGGAATCTGTAACTAGTGTCACAGAAATGGTTCGGAACATAGACAGTAAGAAGAATCAGTTCTCATGTACTTAAGTCGGCATTGTGCTTTTGTATTTAATTCCGATGCAATTTCTGTGTTTCATTGTCAATAAGAAGGTCAGAGGGATCCAGTAAACCAGAAGTGTAGCATCGGAATCCATTACTAGTGTCACAGGAATGGTTCAAAACATAGACAGTAGGAAGAGTCAGTTCTCTTGTACTTAGGTCGGCATTGTTCTTTTGTATTTAATTCCGATGCAATTTCTGTGTTTCATCGTCAATAAGGAGCTCAGAGTGACACAGTAAACCTGAAGTGAAACATCAGAATCTATAACTAGTGTCACGGGAACGCTTCAAAACATAGACAGTAAGAAGAGTCAGTTTTCTTGTACTTAAGTCGGCATTGTGCCTTTTCTATTTAATTCCGATGCAATTTCTGTGTTTCATCGTCAATAACAAGGTCAGAGGGATGCAGTAAACCTGAAGTGAAGCATCGGAATCTGTAACTAGTGTCACAGGAATGGTTCAAACATACACAGTAAGAAGAGCCAGTCTTCTTGTACTTGAGTCGGCACTGTGCCTATGTATTTAATACCGATGCAATTTCTGTGTTTCTTCGTCAATAAGACTGTCAGAGGGATACAGTAAGCCCGAAGTGAAGCATCGGAATCTATAACTAGTGTCACAGGAATGGTTCAAAACATAGACAGTAGGAAGAGCCAGTCTTCTTGTCCTTGATTTGGCATTGTGCCTTTTGTATTTAATTAAGATGCAATTTCTGTGTTTCATCGTCAATAAGAAGGTCAGAGGGATACAGTATACTTGAAGTGAAGCATCGGAATCTATATCTGGTGTCGCAGGAATGGTTCAAACATAGACAGTAAGAATAGTCAGTTTTCTTGTACTTAAGTCGAGATTGTGCCTTTTGTATTTAATTCCGATGCAAATTCTGTGTTTCATCGTCAATAGGAGGTCAAAGGTATACAGTAAACCTGAAGTGAAGCATCGGAATCTATAACTAGTGTCACAGGAATGGTTCAAAACATAGACAGTAAGAAGAGTCAGTTTTCTTGTACTTAAGTCGGTATTGTGCCTTTTGTTTTTAATCCGATGCAATTTCTGTGTTTCATCGTCAATAAGAAGGTCGGAGGGATACGGTAAACCTGAAGTGAAGCATCGGAATCTATAACTAGTGTCACAGGAATTGTTCAAAGCATAGACAGTAAGAAGAGTCAGTTATCTTGTACTTATGTCGGCATTGTGCCTTTTGTATTTAATTCCGATGCAGTTTCTGTGAATCTTCGTCAATAAGAAGGTCAGAGGAAATACAGTAAACCTGAAGTGAAGCAACGGAATCTATAAATAGTGTCACATGAATGTTTCAAAGCATAGACAGTAGCAAGAGTCAGTTTTCTTGTGTTTAAATCAGCATTGTGCCTTTTGTATTGAATTTCGATGCAATTTCTGTTTCATCGTCAATAAGAAGGTCAGCGGGATACAGTGAACCTGAAGTGAAGCATCGGAATCTATAACTAGTGTCACAGGATTGGTTCAAAACATAGACAGTAAGAAGAGTCCGTTTTCTTGTATTTAAATCAGCATTGTGCCTTTTGTATTTAATTTCGATGCATTTCTGTTTCATCGTCAAAAAGAAGGTGAGAGGGATACAGTGAACCTGAAGTGAAGCATCGGAATCTATAACTAGTGTCACAGGATTGGTTCAAAACATAGACAGTAAGAAGAGTCAGTTTACTTGTACTTAAGTCGGCATTGTGCCTTTTGTATTTAATTCCGATGCAACTTCTGTGTTCCTTCGTCAATAAGATGGTCAGAGGGATACAGTAAACCTGAAGTGAAGCATCGGAATCTATAACTAGTGTCACAGGAATGGTTCAAAACATAGACAGTAAGAACAGTCAGTTTTCTTGTACTTAGGTCGGCATTGTGCCTTTTGTATTTAATCCGATGCAATTTCTGTGTTTCATCATCAATAAGAAGGTCGGAGGGATACGGTAAACCTGAAGTGAAGCATCGGAGTCTATAACTAGTGTCACAGGAAATGTTCAAAGCATAGACAGTAAGAAGAGTCAGTTATCTTGTACTTATGTCGGCATTGTGCCTCTTGTATTTAATTCCGATGCAATTTCTGTGTTTCATCATCAATAAGAAGGTCAGAGGGATAAAGTAAACCTGAAGTGAAGCATCGGAACCTATAATGAGTTTCACATGAATGGATCAAAACATAGACAGTAAGAAGAGTCAGTTTTCTTGTACATAAGTCGGCATTGTGCCTTTTGTATTTAATTCAGATGCAATTTTTGTGTTTCATCGCCAATAAGAAGGTCAGAGAGATACAGTAAACCTGAAGTGAAGCATCGGAATCTATAACTAGTGTCACAGGAATGATTCAAAACATAGATAGTAAGAAAAGTCAGTTTTCCTGTACTTAAGTCGGCATTGTGCCTTTTGTATTTAATTCCGATGCAATTTCTGTGTTTCATCGTCAATAAGAAGGTCAGAGGGATACAGGAAACCTGAAGTCAAACATCGGAATCTATAACTAGTGTCACAGGAATGGTTCAAACATAGACTGTAAGAAAAGTCAGTTTTCTTGTACTTAAGTCGGCATTGTGCCTTTTGTATTTAATTCCGATGCAATTTCTGTGATTCATCGTCACTAAGAAGGTCACAGGCATACAGTAAACCTGAAGTGAAGCATCGGAATCTATTTCTAGTGTCGCAGGAACGGTTTAAACATAGACAGTAAGAAGAGTCAGTTTACTTGTACTTAAGTCAGCTTTGTGCCTTTTCTATTTAATTCCGATGGAATTTCAGTGTTTCATCGTCAATAAGAAGGTCAGAGGGATACAGTGAAACTGAAGTGAAGCATCGGAATCTGTAACTAGTGTCACAGGAATGGTTCAAAACATAGACAGTAAGAAGAGTCATTTTTCTTGTACTTAAGTCGGGATTGTGCCTTTTGTATTTAATTCCGATGCAATTTCTGTGTTTCATCGTCAATACGAAGGTCAGAGCGATACAGTCAACATGAAGTGAAGCGTCGGAATGTATAAGTGGTGTCATTGGAATGATTCAAAACGTACACAGTAAGAGGAGTCAGTTTTCTTGTACTTAAGTCGGCATTGTGCATTTTGTATTTAATTTCAATGCAATTTCTGTGTTCCTTCGTCAATAAGAATGTCAGAGGGATACAGTAAACCTGAAGTGAAGCATCGGAATCTATAACTAGTGTCACATGAACGGTTCAAAACATAGACAGTAAGAAGAGTCAGTTTTCTTGTACTTAAGTCAGCATTGTGCCTTTTGTATTGCATTCCGATGCAATTTCTGTGTTTCATCGTCAATAAGATGGTCAGAGGTATACAGTAAACCTGAGGTGATGCATCGGAATCTATAACTAGTGTCACAGGTATGGTTCAAAGCATAGGCAGTAAGAAGAGTCAGTTTTCCTGTACTTAAGTCGGCATTGTGCCTTTTAGTATTTAATTCCGATGCAATTTCTGTGTTTCATAGTCAGTAAGAAGGTCCGAGGGATACAGTAAACCTGAAGTGAAGCATCGGAATCTAAAACCGGTCTCACAGGAAAGTTTCAAAACATAGACAGTAAGAAGAGCCAGTCTTCTTCTACTTGAGTCTGCATTGTGCCTTTTGTATTTAATTCCGACGCAATTTCTGTGTTTCATCGTCAATAAGAAGTTCAGAGGGATACAGTAAACCTGAAATGAAGCATCGGAATCTATAACTAGTTTCAAATGAATGGTTCAAAACATAGACAGTAAGAGGAGTCAGTTTACTTGTACTTATGTCGGCATTGTGCCTTTTGTATTTAATTCCGATGCAATATCTGTGTTTCATCGTCAATAAGAAGGTCAGAGCAATACAGTAAACCTGAAGTGAAACATCGAAATCTATGACTAGTGTCACAGAAATGGTTCAAAACATAGATAGTAATAAGAATCATTTTTCATTTACTTAATCGGCATTGTACTTTTCCTATTTAATTCCGATGCAATTTCTGTGTTTCATCGTCAATAAGAAGGTCAGAGGGATACAGTAAACCTGAAGCATCGGAATCTATAACTAGTGTCACAGGAATGGTTCAAAACACAGACAATAAGAAGAGCCACTCTTCTTGTACTTGAGTTGGCATTGTGCATTTTGTATTTAATTCCGATTCAATTTCTGTGTTTCGTCATCAATAAGAAGGTCAGTGGGATACAGTAAACCTGAAGTGAAGCATCGGAATCTGTAACTAGTGTCACAATGATGGTTCAGAACATAGATAGTAAGAAGAATCAGTTCTCATGTACTTAAGTCGGCATTGTGCCTTTGTATTTAATTCCGATGCAATTTCTGTGTTTCATCGTCAATAAGAAGGTCAGAGGCATACAGAAAACCTGAAGTGAAGCATCGGAATCTATAACTAGTGTCGCAGGAACGGTTTAAACATAGACAGTAAGAAGAGTCAGTTTACTTGCACTTAAGTCGGCATTGTGCCTTTTCTATTTAATTCCGATGGAATTTCAGTGTTTCATCGTCAATAAGATGGTCAGAGGTATACAGTAAACCTGAGGTGAAGCATCGGAATCTATAACTAGTGTCACAGGTATGGTTCAAAGCATAGGCAGTAAGAAGAGTCAGTTTTCTTGCACTTAAGTCGGCATTGTGCCTTTTAGTATTTAATTCCGATGCAATTTCTGTGTTTCATAGTCAGTAAGAAGGTCAGAGGGATACAGTAAACCTGAAGTGAAGCATCGGAATCTAAAACCGGTCTCACAGGAAAGTTTCAAAACATAGACAGTAAGAAGAGCCAGTCTTCTTCTACTTGAGTGTGCATTGTGCCTTTTGTATTTAATTCCGATGCAATTTCGGTGTTTCATCGTCAATAAGAAGTTCAGAGGGATACAGTAAATCTGAAGTGAAGCATCGGAATCTATAACTAGTTTCACATGAATGGTTCAAAACATAGACAATAAGAGGAGTCAGTTTACTTGTACTTAAGTCGGCATTGTGCCTTTTGTATTTAATTCCGATGCAATATCTGTGTTTCATCGTCAATAAGAAGGTCAGAGGGATACAGTAAACCTGAAGTGAAACATCGAAATCTATAACTAGTGTCACAGAAATGGTTCAAAACATAGATAGTAATAAGAATCAGTTTTCATTTACTTAATCGCCATTGTGCTTTTTCTATTTAATTCCGCGCAATTTCTGTGTTTCATCGTCAATAAGAATTTCAGAGGGATACAGTAAACCTGAAGTGAAGCATCGGAATCTATTACTAGTGTCACAGGAATGGTTCTAAACACAGACAGTAAGAAAAACCAGTTTTCCAGTACTTGAGATGGCATTATGCATTTTGTATTTAATTCCGATGCAATTTCTGTGTTTCATCATCGATAAGAAGGTCAGTGGGATACAGTAAACCTGAAGTGAAGCATCGGAATCTATAACTAGTGTCACAGGAGTGGTTCAAAACACAGACAGTAAAAAGTGTCAGTTCTCTTGTACTTAAGTCGGCATTGTGCTTTTCTATTTAATTCCGATGCAATTTCTGTGTTTCATCGTCAATAAGAAGGTCAGAGGGATACAGTAAACCTGACGTGAAGCATCAGAATCTATAACTAGTGTCACAGGAATGGTTCAAAACATAGACAGTAAGAAGAGTCAGTTTTCTTGTACTTATGTCGGCATTGTGCCTCTTGAATTTAATTCCGATGAAATTTCTGTGTTTCATCGTCAATAAGAAGGTCAGAGGGATACAGTAAACCTGAAGCATCGGGATCTATAACTAGTGTCACATGAATGGTTCAAAACATAGACAGTAAGAAGAGACAGTATTCTTGTACTTAAGTCGGCATAGTACCTTTTGTTTTTAATTCCGATGCAATTTCTGTGTTTCATCGTCAATAAGAAGGTCAGAGGGATACAGTAAACCTGAAGTGAAGCATCGGAATCTATAACTAGTGTCACAGGAATGGTTCAGAACACAGAAAATAAGAAGAGCCAGTCTTCTTGTACTTGAGTTGGCATTGTGCATTTTGTATTTAATTCCGATGCAATTTCTGTGTTTCGTCATCAATAAGAAGGTCAGTGGGATACAGTAAACCTGAAGTGAAGCATCGGAATCTGTAACTAGTGTCACAGAAATGGTTCGGAACATAGACAGTAAGAAGAATCAGTTCTCATGTACTTAAGTCGGCATTGTGCTTTTGTATTTAATTCCGATGCAATTTCTGTGTTTCATTGTCAATAAGAAGGTCAGAGGGATCCAGTAAACCAGAAGTGTAGCATCGGAATCCATTACTAGTGTCACAGGAATGGTTCAAACATAGACAGTAGGAAGAGTCAGTTCTCTTGTACTTAGGTCGGCATTATTCTTTTGTATTTAATTCCGATGCAATTTCTGTGTTTCATCGTCAATAAGGAGCTCAGAGTGACACAGTAAACCTGAAGTGAAACATCGGAATCTATAACTAGTGTCACGGGAATGCTTCAAAACATAGACAGTAAGAAGAGTCAGTTTTCTTGTACTTAAGTCGGCATTGTGCCTTTTCTATTTAATTCCGATGCAATTTCTGTGTTTCATCGTCAATAACAAGGTCAGAGGGATGCAGTAAACCCGAAGTGAAGCATCGGAATCTGTAACTAGTGTCACAGGAATGGTTCAAACATAGACAGTAAGAAGAGCCAGTCTTCTTGTACTTGAGTCGGCATTGTGCCTATGTATTTAATACCGATGCAATTTCTGTGTTTCTTCGTCAATAAGACTGTCAGAGGGATACAGTAAACCCGAAGTGAAGCATCGGAATCTATAACTAGTGTCACAGGAATGGTTCAAAACATAGACAGTAGGACGAGCCAGTCTTCTTGTCCTTGATTTGGCATTGTGCCTTTTGTATTTAATTAAGATGCAATTTCTGTGTTTCATCGTCAATAAGATGGTCAGAGGGATACAGCAAACCTGAAGTGAAGCATCGGAATCAATAACTAGTGTCACAGGAATAGTTCAAAACATAGACAGTAAGAAGAGTCAGTCTTCTTGTACTTAAGTCGGCATTGTGCCTTTTGTATTTAATTCCCACGCAATTTCTGTGTTCCATCGTCAATAAGAAGGTCAGAGGGATACAGTAAACCTGAAGTGAAGCATCGGAATCTATAACTAGTGTCACAGGAATGGTTCAAAACATAGACAGTAGGAAGAGTCAGTTTTCTTGTACTTAATTCGGCATTGTGCATTTTGTATTTAATTCCGATGCAATCTCTGTGTTTCATCGTCAATAAGAAGGTCAGAGCGATACAGTAAACCTGAAGTGAAGCATCGGAATCGATAACTAGTGTCACAGGAACGGTACAAAACGTAGACAGTAAGAAGAGTCAGATTTCTTGTACCTAAGTCGGCATATTGCCTTTTGTATTTAATTCCGATACGATTTCTGTGTTTCATCATCAATAAGAAGGTCAGAGGGATACAGTAAACCTGAAGTGATGCATCGGAATCTATAACGAGTGTCACAGGAATGGTTCAAAACATAGACAGTAAGAAGAGTCAGTTTTCCTGTACTTAAGTCGGCATTGTGCCTCTTGTATTTAATTCCGATGCAATTTCTGTGTTTCATCGTCAATAAGAAGGTCAGAGGGATACAGTAAACCTGAAGTGAAGCATCGGAATCTATAACTAGTGTCACATGAGTGGTTCAAAACATAGACAGTAAGAAGAGTCAGTTTTCTTGTACTTAAGTCGGCATTGTGCCTTTTGTATTTAATTCCCATGCAATTTCTGTGTTCCATCGTCAATAAGAAGGTCAGAGGGATACAGTAAACCTGAAGTGAAGCATCGGAATCTGTAACTAGTGTCACAGGAATGGTTCAAAACATAGACAGTAGGAAGAGTCAGTTTTCTTGTACTTAATTCGCCATTGTGCCTTTTGTATTTAATTCCGATACGATTTCTGTGTTTCATCATCAATAAGAAGGTCAGAGGGATACAGTAAACCTGAAGTGAAGCATCGGAATCTATAACTAGTGTCACAGGAATGGTTCAAAAGATAGACAGTAAGAAGAGTCAGTTTTCTTGTACTTAAGTCGGCATTGTGCCTCTTGTATTTAATTCCGATGCAATATCTGTGTTTCATCTCCAATAAGAAGGTCAGAGGGATACAGTAAACCAGAAGTGAAGCATCGGAATCTATAACTAGTGTTACAGAAGTGGTTAAAAACATAGACAATCAGAAGAATCAGTTTTAATGTACTTAATCGGCATTCTGTCTTTTCTATTTAATTCCGATGCGATTTCTGTGTTTCATCGTCAATATGAAGGTCAGAGGGATACAGTAAACCTGAAGTGAAGCATCGGAATCTATAACTAGTGTCACAGGAATAGTTCAAAGCATAGACAGTAAGAAGAGTCAGTCTTTTTGTACTTAAGTCGGCATAGTACCTTTTGTATTTAATTCCCATGCAATTTCTGTGTTCCATCGTCAATAAGAAGGTCAGAGGGATACAGTAAACCTGAAGTGAAGCATCGGAACCTGTAACTAGTGTCACAGGAATGGTTCAAAACATAGACAGTAGGAAGAGTCAGTTTTCTTGTTCTTAATTCGCCATTGTGCCTTTTGTATTTAATTCCGGTACGATTTCTGTGTTTCATCATCAATAAGAAGGTCAGAGGGATACAGTAAACCTGAAGTGAAGCATCGGAATCTATAACTAGTGTCACAGGAATGGTTCAAAAGATAGACAGTAAGAAGAGTCAGTTTTCTTGTACCTAAGTCGGCATTGTGCCTTTTGTATTTAATTCCGATGCAATTTCTGTGTTTCATCGTCAATAAGAAGGTCCAAGGGATACAGTAAACATATAGTGAAGCATCGGAATCTAAAACTGATATAACAGGAAATGTTCAAAAGATAGTCAGTAAGAAGAGTCAGTCTTCTAGTACTTAAGTCGGCATTGTGCCATTTCTTTTTAATTCCGAGCAAATTTTTGTGTTTCATCGTCAATACGAAGGTCTGATGGATACAGAAGACCTGAAGTGAAGCATCGGAAGCTATAACTAGTGTCACATGAATGGTTCAAAACATAGACAGTAAGAAGAGTCAGTTTTCTTGTACTTAAGTCAGCATTGTGCTTTTTGTAATTGATTTCGATGCGATTTCTGAGATTCATCGTCAATAAGAATGTCAGAGGGATACAGTAAACCTGAAGTGAAGCATCGGAACCTAAATCTAGTGTCACAGGAATGATTCAAAACATAGACAGTAAGAAGAGTCAGTTTTCTTGTACTTAAGTTGCCATTGTGCCTTTTGTATTTAATTCCGATGCAATATCTGTGTTACATCTTCAATAAGAAGTCAGAGGGATAGAGTAAACCTGAAGTGAAGCATCGGAATCTGTAACTAGTGTCACAGGAATGGTTCAATACATAGACACTATGAAGAGTCAGTTTTCTTGTACTTAAGTCGGCATGGTTCCTTTTCTATTTAATTCCGATGCAATTTCTAGGTTTCATCGTCAATACGAAGGTCAGAGGGATACAGTAAACCAGAAGTGAAGCATCAGAATCTATAACTAGTGTCACAGGAATGGATCAAAGCATAGACAGTAAGAGGAGTCAGTTTTCTTGTACTTAAGTCGGCATTGTGCCTTTTGTATTTAATTCCGATGCAATTTCTGTGTTTCATCGTCAATAAGAAGGTCAGAGGAATACAGTAAACCTGAAGTGAAGCATCGGAATCTATAACTAGTGTCACAGGAATGGTTCAAAGCATAGACAGTAAGAAGAGTCAGTTTTCTTGTACTTAAGTCGTCATTGTGAGATTTGTATTTAATTCCGATGCAATATCTGTGTTTCATCGTCAATAAGAAGGTCAGAGGGAACAGTAAACCTGAAGTGAAGCATCGGAATCTATAACTAGTGTCACAGGAATGGTTCAAAACATAGACTGTAAGAACAGTCAGTTTTCCTGTATTTAAGTCGGCGTTGTGCCTTTTGTATTCAACTCCGACGCAATTTCTGTGTATCATCAATAATAAGAAGGTCAGAGGGATACAGTAAACCTGAAGTGAAGCATCGGAATCTATAACTAGTGTCACAGGAATGGTTCAAAACATAGACAGAAAGAAGAGTCAGTTTTCTTGTACTTAAGTCGGCATTGTGCCTTTTGCATTTAATTCCGATGCAATTTCTGTGTTTCATCGTCAATAAGAAGGTCAGAGGGATACAGTAAACCTGAAGTGAAGCATCGGAATCAATAACTAGTGTCACAGGAATGGTTCAAACATAGACAGTAACAAGAGTCAGTTTTCTTGTACTTCAGTCGGCATTGTGCATTTTGTATTTAATTCCGATACAATTCAGTGTTTCATCGTCAATAAGAAGGTCAGAGGGATACAGTACAGCAGAAGTGCAGCATCGGAATCTATAACTAGTGTCACAGGAATGGTTCAAATCTTAGATAGTAAGAAGAGTCAGATTTCTTGTACTTAAGTCGGCATTGTGCATATTGTATTTAATTCCGATGCAATTTCTGTCTTTCGTCGTCAATAAGAAGGTCAGAGGGATACAGTAACCCTGAAGTGAAGCATCGGAATCTATAACTAGTGTCACAGGGATGGTTCAAAACATAGACAGTAAGAAGAGTCAGCTTTCTTGTACTTAAGTCGGCATTGTGCATCTTATATTTAATTCCGTTGCAATTTCTGTGTTTCATCGTCAATAAGAAGGTCACAGGGATACAGTAAACCTGAGGTGAAGCATCGGAATCTTTCACTAGTGTCACAGGAATGGTTCAAAACATAGACAGTAAGAAGAGTCAGTTTTCTTGTACTTAAGTCGACATTGTGCCTTTTCTATTTAATTCCGATGCAATTTCCGTGTTTCATCGTCAATATCATGGTCAGAGGGATACTGTAAACCTGAAGTGAAGCATCGGAATCTATAACTAGTGTCACAGGAATGATTCAAAACATAGACAGTAAGAAAAGTCAGATTTCTTGTACTTAAGTCGGCATTGTGCCTTTTGTATTTAATTCCGATGAAATTTCTGTGTTTCATCGCCAATAAGAAGGTCAGAGGGATACAGTAAACCTGAAGTGAAGCATCGGAATCCATAACTAGTGTCACAGGAATGGTTCAAAGCATTGACAGTAAGAAGAGTCAGTTTTCTTGTACTTAAGTCGGCATTGTGACTTTTCTATTTAATTCCGATGCAATTTCTGTGTTTCTTCGTCAATAAGAAGGTCAGAGGGATACTTAAAAATGAAGTGAAGCATCGGTATCTATATCTAGTGTCACAGGAGAATTTCAAAACATAGGCAATAAGAAGAGTCAGTTTTCTTGTACATAAGTCGGCATTGTGCCTTTTGTATTTAACTCCGATGCAATTTCTGTGTTTCTTCGTCAATAAGAGGGTCAGAGGGATACAGTTAACATGAAGTGAAGCATCGGAATCTATGACTAGTGTCACAGGAATGGTTCAAAACATGGACAGTAAGAAGAGTCAGTTTTCTTGTACTTAAGTCGGCATAGTGCCTTTTGTAATTAATTCCGATGCATTTTCTGTGTTTCATCGTCAATAAGAAGGTCAGAGGGATACAGTAAACCTGAAGTGAAACATCGTTATCTATAACTAGTGTCACAGGAATGGTTCCATCATAGACTGTAAGAAGAGTCAGTTTTCTTGTACTTAAGTTGGCATTGTGCCTTTTGTATTTAATTCCGATGCTATTTCTGAGTTTCATCGTCAATAAGAAGGTCAGAGGGATACAGTAAACGTGAAGTGAAGCATCGGAATCTATAACTAGTGTCACATGAATGGCTCAAACATAGACAGTAAGAAGAGTCAGTTGTCTTGTACTTAAGTCGGCATTGTGCCTTTTGTATTTAATTCCGATGCAATTTCTGTGTTTCATCGTCAATAAGAAGGTCAGAGGGATACAGTAAACCTGAAGTGAAGCATCGGATTCCGTAACTAGTGTCACAGGAATGGTTCAAAACATACCATGTAAGAAGAGTCAGTTTTCTTGTACTTAAGTCGTCATTGTGCCTTTTGTATTTAATTCCGATGCAATTTCTGTGTTTCATCGTCAATAAGAAGGTCGGAGGGATACAGTAAACCTGAAGTGAAGCATCGGAATCTATAACTAGTGTCACACGAATGGTTCAATACATAGACAGTAAGAAGAGTCAGTTTTCTTGTACATAAGTCGGCATTGTGCCTTTTGTATTTAATTCCGATGCAATTTCGGTGTTCATCGTCAATAAGAAGGTCAGAGGGATACAGTAAACCTGAAGTGAATCATCGGAATCTATAACTAGTGTCACACGAATAGTTCAAACCATTGACTGTAAGAGGAGTCAGTTTTCTTGTACTTAAGTCGGCGTTGTGCCTTTTGAATATAACTCGGATGCAATTCCTGAGTTTCATCGTCAAGAAGAAGGTCAGAGGGATACAGTAAACCTGAAGTGAAGCTGCAGAATCTATAACTAGTGCCACAGAAATGGTTCAAATCATAGACAGTAAGAAGAGTCAGTTTTCTTGTACTTAAGTCTGCATTGTGCTTCTTGTATTTAATTCCGATGCATTGTCTGTGTTTTATCGTCAATAAGAAGGTCAGAGGGATACAGTAAACATGAAGTGAAGCATCGGAATCTATAACTAGTGTCAAAGGAATGGTTCAAAACATAGACAGTAAGAAGAGTCAGTTTTCTTGTACTTAAGTCTGCATTGTGCCTTTTGTATTTAATTCCGATGCATTGTCTGTGTTTCATCGTCAATAAGAAGGTCAGAGGGATACAGTAAACCTGAAGTGAAGCATCGGAATCTATAACTAGTGTCACAGGAATGGTTCAAAACATAGACTGAAAGTGGAGTCAGTTTTCTTTTACTTAAGTCTGCATTGTGCTTTTTGTATTTAATTCCGATGCATTTTCTGTGTTTCATCGTCAATAAGAAGGTCAGAGAGATACAGTAAACATGAAGTGAAGCATCGGAATCCATAACTAGTGTCACAGGAATGGTTGAGAGCATAGACAGTAAGAAGATTCAGTTTTCTTGTACTTAAGTCGGCATTGTACCTTTTGAATTTAACTCCGATGCAATTTCTGTGTTTCATCGTCAACAAGAAGGCCAGAGGATTACAGTAAACCTCAAATGAAGCATCGGAATCTATAACTAGTGTCACAGGAATGGTTCAAAGCATAGACAGTAAGAAGAGTCAGTTTTCGTGTACTTAAGTCGGCATTGTGCCTTTTGTATTTAATTCCGATGCAATTTCGGTGTTCATCGTCAATAAGAAGGTCAGAGGGATACAGTAAACCTGAAGTGAAGCGTCGGAATCTAAAACTAGTGTCACACGAATGGTTCAAAACATAGACCGTAAGAGGAGTCAGTCCTCTAGTACTTAAGTCTGCATTGTGCTTTTTGTATTTAATTCCGATGCATTTTCTGTGTTTCATCGTTGATAAGAAGGTCAGAGGGATACAGTAAACCTGAAGTGAAGCAACCGAATCTATAACTAGTGTCACACGAATGGTTCAAACCATTGACTGTAAGAGGAGTCAGTTTTCTTTTACTTAAGTCGGCATTGTGGCTTTTTAATATAACTCCGATGCAATTTCTGAGTTTCATCGTCAAGAAGAAGGTCAGAGGGATACAGTAAACCTGAAGTGAAGCAGCAGAATCTATAACTAGTGTCACAGGAATAGTTCAAAACATAGACAGTAAGAAGAGTCACTATTCTTGTACTTAAGTCTGCATTGTGCTTTTTGTATTTAATTCCGATGCATTGTCTGTGTTTCATCGTCAATAAGAAGGTCAGAGGGATGCAGTAAACATGAAGTGAAGCATCGGAATCTATAACTAGTGTCAAAGGAATGGTTCAAAATATAGACAGCAAGAAGAGTCAGTTTTCTTGTACTTAAGTCGGCGTTGTGCCTTTTTTATTTAATTCCGATGCAATTTCTATGTTTAAACGTCAAGAAGAAGGTCAGAGGGATACAGTAAAACTGAAGTGAAGCATCGGAATCTATAACTAGTGTCACAGGAATGGTTCAAACATAGACAGTAAGAAGAGTCAGTTTTCTTGTACTTAAGTCGGCATTGTGCCTATTGTATTTAATTCCGATGCAATTTCTGTGTTTCATCGTCAATAAGGTGGTCAGAGGGATACAGCAAACCTGAAGTGAAGCATCGGAATCTATAACTAGTGTCACAGGAATGGTTCAAAGCATAGACTGTAAGACGAGTCAGTTTTCTTGTACTTAAGTCGGCATTGTGCCTTTTGTATTTAATTCCGAAGCAATTTATGTGTATCATCGTCAACAAGAAGGTCAGAGAGATACAGTAAACCTGTAGCAAAGCATCGGAATCTATAATTAGTGTCACATGAATGGTTCAAAACATAGACAGTAAGAAGAGTCAGTTTTCTTGTACTTAAGTCGGCATTGTGCCTTTTGTATTAAATTCCGATGCAATTTCTGTGTTTCATCGTCAATAAGAAGAACAGAGGGATACAGTATACCTGAAGTGAAGCATCGGAATCTGTAACTAGTGTCACAGGAATGGTTCAAAGCATAGATAGTAAGAAGAGTCAGTTTTCTTGTACTTAAGTCGGCATTGTGCCTTTTGTATTTAATTCCGATGCAATATCTGTGTTTCATCGTCAATAAGAAGGTCAGAGGGATACAGTAAACATGAAGTGAAGCATAGGAATCCATAACTAGTGTCACAGGAATGGTTGAGAGCATAGACAGTAAGAAGAGTCAGTTTTCTTGTACTTATGTCGGCATTGTACCTTTTGAATTTAACTCCGATGCAATTACTGTATTTCATCGTCAATAAGAAGGCCAGAGGATTACAGTAAACCTGAAATGAAGCATCGGAATCTATAACTAGTGTCACAGGAATGGTTCAAAACATAGACAGTAAGAAGAGTCAGTTTTCTTGTACTTAAGTCGGCATTGTGCCTTTTGTATTTAATTCCGATGCAATTTCGGTGTTCATCGTAAATAAGAAGGTCAGAGGGATACAGTAAACCTGAAGTGAAGCATCGGAATCTATAACTAGTATCACACGAATGGTTCAAAACATAGACCGTAAGAGGAGTCAGTCCTCTTGTACTTAAGTCTGCATTGTGCTTTTTGTATTTAATTCCGATGCATTTTCTGTGTTTCATCGTTGATAAGAAGGTCAGAGGGATACAGTAAACCTGAAGTGAAGCAACCGAATCTATAACTAGTGTCACACGAATGGTTCAAACCATTGACTGTAAGAGGTGTCAGTTTTCTTTTACTTAAGTCGGCATTGTGGCTTATTAATATAACTCCGATGCAATTTCTGAGTTTCATCGTCAAGAAGAAAGTCAGAGGGATACAGTAAACCTGAAGTGAAGCAGCAGAATCTATAACTAGTGTCACAGGAATGGTTCAAAACATAGACAGTAAGTAGAGTCAGTTTTCTTGTACTTAAGTCTGCATTGTGCTTTATGTATTTAATTCCGATGCATTGTCTGTCTTTCATCGTCAATAAGAAGGTCAGAGGGATACAGTAAACATGAAGTGAAGCATCGGAATCTGTAACTAGTGTCACAGGAATGATTCAAAGCATAGACAGTAAGAAGAGTCAGTTTTCTTGTACTTAAGTCGGCATTGTGCCTTTTGTATTTAATTCCGATGCAATATCTGTGTTTCATCATCAATAAGAAGGTCAGAGGGATACAGTAATCCTGAAGTGAAGCATCGGAATCTATGACTAGTGTCACAGGAATGGTTCAAAACATAGACTGTTAGAAGAGTTTGTTTTCTTGTACTTAAGTCGGCATTGTGCCTTTTGTATTTAATTCCGATGCAATTTCTGTGTTTCATCGTCAATAAGACGGTTAGTGGGATACAGTAAACCTGAAGTGAAACATCGGAATCTATAACTAGCGTCACAGGAATGGTTCAAAGCACAGACAGTAAGAAGAGTCAGTTACCTTGTACTTAAGTCGGCATTGTGCCTTTTTTATTTAATTCCGAAGCAATTTCTGTGTTTCATCGTCAATAAGAAGGTCAGAGGAATACAGTAAACCTGAAGAGAAGCATCGGAATCTATAACTAGTGTCACACGAATGGTTCAAAACATACTCTGTAAGAAGAGTCAGTTTTCTTGTACTTAAGTAGGCATTGTACCTTTTGAATTTAACTCCGATGCAATTTCTGTGTTTCATTGTCAATAAGAAGGTCACAGGGGTACAGTAAACCTGAAGTGAAGCATCGGAATCTATAACTAGTGTCACAGGAATGGTTCAAAACATAGACAGTAAGAAGAGTCAGTTTTCTTGTACTTAAGTCGGCATTGTGCCTTTTGTATTTAATTACGATGCAATTTCTGTGTTCATCGTCAATGAGAAGGTCAGAGGTATACAGTAAACCTGAAGTGAAGCATCGGAATCTATAACTAGTGTCACACGAATGGTTCAAAACATAGACCGTAAGAGGAGTCAGTCTTCTTGTACTTAAGTCTGCATTGTGCTTTTTGTATTTAATTCCGATGCATTTTCTGTGCTTCATCGTCGATAAGAAGGTCAGAGTGATACAGTAAACCTGAAGTGAAGCATCGGAATCTATAACTAGTGTCACACGAATGGTTCAAACTATTGACTGTAAGAGGAGTCAGTTTTCTTGTACTTAAGTCGGCATTGTGTCTTTTGAATGTAACCCCGATGCAATTTCTGAGTTTCATCGTCAAGAAGAAGGTCAGAGGGATACAGTAAACCTGAAGTGAAGCAGCAGAATCTATAACTAGTGTCGCAGGAATGGTTCAAAACATAGACAGTAAGAAGAGTCAGTTTTCTTGTACATAGGTCTGCATTGTGCTTTTTGTATTTAATTCCGATGCATTGTCTGTGTTTCATCGTCAATAAGAAGGTCAGAGGGATACAGTAAACATGAAGTGAAACATCGGAATCTATAACTAGTGTCAAAGGAATGGTTCAAAACATAGACAGTTAGAAGAGTCAGTTTTCTTGTACTTAAGTCGGCGTTGTGCCTTTTGTATTTAATTCCGATGCAATTTCTATGTTTCATCGTCAATAAGGAGGTCAGAGGGATACAGTAAACCTGAAGTGAAGCATCGGAATCTATAACTAGTGTCACAGCAATAGTTCAAACATAGACAGTAAGAAGAGTCAGTTTTCTTGTACTTAAATCGGCATTGTGCCTTTTGTATTTAATTCCGATGCAATTTCTGTGTTTCATCGTCAATAAGATGGTCAGAGGGATACAGTAAACCTGAAGTGAAGCATCGGAATCTATAACTAGTGTCACACGAATGGTTCAAACCATTGACTGTAAGAGGAGTCAGTTTTCTTGTACTTAAGTCGGCATTGTGGCTTTTTAATATAACTCCGATGCAATTTCTGAGTTTCATCGTCAAGAAGAAGGTGAGAGGGATACAGTAAACCTGAAGTGAAGCAGCAGAATCTATAACTAGTGTCACAGCAATGGTTCAAAACATAGACAGTAAGAAGAGTCACTTTTTTTGTACTTAAGTCTGCATTGTACCATTTGAATTTAACTCCGATGCAATTTCTGTGTTTCATCGTCAATAAGAAGGTCAGAGGAATACAGTAAACCTGAAGTGAAGCATCTTAATCTATAACTAGTGTCACAGGAATGGTTCAAACCATAGACAGTAAGAAGAATCAGTTTTCTTGTACTTAAGTCGGCATTGTGCCTTTTGTATTTAATTCCGATGCAATTTCTGCGTTCATCGTCAATAAGAAGGTCAGAGGGATACAGTAAACCTGAACTGAAGCATCGGAATCTATAACTAGTGTCACACTAATGGTTCAAACATAGACCGTAAAAGTAGTCAGTCTTCCAGTACTTAAGTCTGCATTGTGTTTTTGTATTTAATTCCGATGCATTTTCTGTGTTCATCGTCGATAAGATGGTCAGAGGGATACAGTAAACCTGAAGTGAAGCATCGGAATCTATAACTAGTGTCACACGAATGGTTCAAACCATTGACTGTAAGAGGAGTCAGTTTCCTTGTACTTAAGTCGGCATTGTGGCTTTTTAATATAACCCCGATGCAATTTCTGAGTTTCATCGTCAAGAAGAAGGTCAGAGGGATACAGTAAACCTGAAGTGAAGCAGCAGAATCTATAACTAGCGTCACAGGAATGGGTCAAAACATAGACAGTAAGAAGAGTCACTTTTCTTGTACTTAAGTCTGCATTGTGCTTTTGTATTTAATTCCGATGCATTGTCTGTGTTTCATCGTCAATAAGAAGGTCAGAGGGATGCAGTAAACATGAAGTGAAGCATCGGAATCTATAACTAGTGTCAAAGGAATGGTTCAAAATATAGACAGTAAGAAGAGTCAGTTTTCTTGTACTTAAGTCGGCGTTGTGCCTTTTTTATTTAATTCCGATGCAATTTCTATGTTTCAACGTCAATAAGAAGGTCAGAGGGATACAGTAAACCTGAAGTGAAGCATCGGAATCTATAACTAGTGTCACAGGAATGGTTCAAACATAGACAGTAAGAAGAGTCAGTTTTCTAGTACTTAAGTCGGCATTGTGCCTTTTGTATTTAATTCCGATGCAATTTCTGTGTTTCATCGTCAATAAGGTGGTCAGAGGGATACAGCAAACCTGAAGTGAAGCATCGGAATCTATAACTAGTGTCACAGGAATGGTTCAAAGCATAGACAGTAAGACGAGTCAGTTTTCTTGTACTTAAGTCGGCATTGTGCCTTTTGTATTTAATTCCGAAGCAATTTATGTGTTTCATCGTCAATAAGAAGGTCAGAGGAATACAGTAAACCTGAAGAGAAGCATCGGAATCTATAACTAGTGTCACACGAATGGTTCAAAACATACCATGTAAGAAGAGTCAGTTTTCTTGTACTTAAGTCGACATTGTACCTTTTGAATTTAACTCCGATGCAATTTCTGTGTTTCATTGTCAATAAGAAGGTCGGAAGGATACAGTAAATCTGAAGTGAAGCATCGGAATCTATAACTAGTGTCACAGAAATGGTTCAAATCATAGCCAGTGAGAAGAGTCAGTTTTCTTGTACTGAAGTCGGCATTGTGCCTTTTGTATTTAATTCCGAAGCAATTTCTGTGTATCATCGTCAACAAGAAGGTCAGAGGGATACAGTAAACCTGTAGTAAAACATCGGAATCTATAACTAGAGTCACATGAATGGTTCAAAACATCGACAGTATGAAGAGTCAGTTTTCTTGTACTTAAGTCGGCATTGTGCCTTTTGTATTAAATTCCGAAGCAATTTCTGTGTTTCATTGTCAATAAGAATGTCAGATGGATACAGTAAACATGAAGTGAAGCATCGGAATCCATAACTAGTGTCACAGGAATGGTTGTAAACATAGACCGTAAGAAGAGTCAGTTTTCTTGTACTTAAGTCGGCATTCTGCCTTTTGTATTTAATTCCGATGCAATTTCTGTGTCATCGTCAATAAGAAGGTCAGAGGGATACAGTAAACCTGAGGTGAAGCATCGGAATCTATTACTTGTGTCACAGGAATGGTTCAAAACATAGACAGTAAGAAGAGTCAGTTTTCTTGTAGTTAAGTCGGCATTGTGCCTTTTGTATTTAATTCCGAAGCAATTTTTGTGTTCATCGTCAATAAGAAGGTCAGAGGCATACAGTATACCTGAAGTGAAGCATCGGAATCTATAACTAGTGTCACAGGAATGGTTCAAAACATAGACTGTAAGTAGAGTGAGTTTTCTTTTACTTATGTCTGCATTGTGCTTTTTGTATTTAATTTCGATGCATTTTCTATGTTTCATCGTCAATAAGAAGGTCAGAGGAATACAGTAAACCTGAAGTGAAGCATCGGAAACTAAATGAAGTATCACAGGAACGGTTCAAAGCATAGACAGTAAGAAGAGTCAGTTTTCTTGTACTTAAGTCGGCATTGTGCTTTTGTATTTAATTCCGAAGCAATTTCTGTGTATCATCGTCAACAAGAAGGTCAGAGGGATACAGTAAACCTGTAGTAAAGCATCGGAATCTATAACTAGTGTCACATGAATGGTTCAAAACATAGACAGTAAGAAGAGTCACTATTCTTGTACTTAAGTCGGCATTGTGCCTTTTGTATTAAATTCCGATGCTATTTCTGTGTTTCATCGTCAATAAGAAGGTCAGAGGGATACGGTAAACATGAAGTGAAGCATCGGAATCCATAACTAGTGTCACAGGAATGGTAGAAAACATAGACAGTAACAAGAGTCAGTTTTCTTCTAATTAAGTCGGCAATCTGCCTTTTCTATTTAATTCCGATGCAATTTCTGTGTTTCATCGTCAATAAGAAGGTCAGAGGGATACAGCAAACCTGATGTGAAGCATCGGAATCTATTACTAGTGTCACAGGAATGGTTCAAAACATAGACAGTAAGAAGAGACAGTTTTCTTGTACTTAAGTCGGAATTGTGCCCTTTGTATTTGATTCCGATGCAATTTCAGTGTTTCATTGTCAATAATATGGTCAGAGGGATACAGTGAACCTGAAGTGAAGCATCGGAATCTATAACTAGTGTCACAGGAATGGTTCAAAACATAGCCAGTAAGAAGAATCAGGTTTCTTGTACTTAAGTCGGCATTGGGCCTTTTGTATTTAATTCCGATGCAATTTCAGTGTTTCATCGTCAATAAGATGGTCAGAGGGATACAGTAAACCTGAAGTGAAGAATCGGAAACTATGACTAGTGTCACAGGAATGGTTCAAAACATAGACTGTAAGAAGAGTCGGTTTTCTTGTACTTAAGTCGGCATTGTACTTTTGAATTTAACTCCGATGCAATTTCTGTGTTTCATCGTCAATAAGAAGGTCAGAATAACACAGTAAACCTGATAGTGAAGCATCGGAATCTATAACTTGTGTCACAGGAATGGTTCAAAACATAGACAGTAAGAAGAGTCAGTTTTATTGTACTTCAGTCGGCATTGTGCCTTTTGTATTTAATTCCGATGCAATTTCTGTGTTCATCGTCAATAAGAAGGTCAGAGGGATACAGTAAACCTGAAGTGAAGCATCGGAATCTATAACTAGTGTCACACGAATGGTTCAAAACATAGACCGTAAGAGTAGTCAGTCTTCTTGTACTTAAGTCTGCATTGTGCCTTTTGTATTTAATTCTGATGCTTTTTCTGTGTTTCATCGTCGATAAGAAGGTCTGAGGGATACAGTAAACCTGAAGTGAAGCATCGGAATCTATAACTAGTGTCACACGAATGGTTCAAACCATTGACTGTAAGAGGAGTCAGTTTTCTTGTACTTAAGTCGGCATTGTGCCTTTTGAATATAACTCCAATGTAATTTCTGAGTTTCATCGTCAAGAAGAAGGTCAGAGGGATACAGTAAACCTGAAGTGAAGCAGCAGAATCTATAACTAGTGTCACAGGAATGGTTCAAAACATAGACAGTAAGAAGAGTCAGTTTTCTAGTACTTAAGTCTGCATTGTGCTTTTTGTATTTAATTCCGATGCATTGTCTGTGTTTCATCGTCAATGAGAAGGTCAGAGCGATACAGTAAACCTGAAGTGAAGCATCGGAATCTAAATCTAATGTCACATGAATGGTTCAAAGCATAGACAGTAAGAAGAGTCAGTTTTCTTGTACTTAAGTCGGCATTGTGCCTTTTTTTTTAATTCCGTAGCAATTTCTGTGTATCATCGTCAACAAGAAGGTCAGTGGGATACAGTAAACCTGTAGTAAAGCATCGGAATCTATAACTAGTGTCACATGAATGGTTCAAAACATAGACAGTAAGAAGGGTCAGTTTTCTTGTACTTAAGTCGGCATTGTGCCTTTTGTATTAAATTCCGATGCAATTTCTGTGTTTCATCGTCAATAAGAAGGTCAGAGGGATACAGTAAACCTGAAGTGAACATCGGAATCTATTACTAGTGTCACAGGAATGGTTCAAAACATAGACAGTAAGAAGAGTCAGTTTTCTTGTACATAAGTCGGAATTGTGCCTTTTGTATTTAATTCCGATGCAATTTCAGTGTTTCATCGTCAATAAGAAGGTCAGAGTGATACAGTAAACCTGAAGTGAAGCATCGGAATCTATAACTAGTGTCACACGAATGGTTCAAACCATTGACTGTAAGAGGAGTCAGTTTTCTTGTACTTAAGTCGGCATTGTGACTTTTGAATATAACTCCGATGCAATTTCTGAGTTTCATCGTCAAGAAGAAGGTCAGAGGGATACAGTAAACCTGACGTGAAGCAGCAGAATCTATAACTAGTGTCGCAGGACTGGTTCAAAGCATAGACAGTAAGAAGAGTCAGTTTTCTTGTACTTAAGTCAGCATTGTGCTTTTTGTATTTAATTCCGATGCATTGTCTGTGTTTCATCGTCAATAAGAAGGTCAGAGGGATACAGTAAACATGAAGTGAAGCATCGGAATCTATAACTAGTGTCAAAGGAATGGTTCAAAACATAGACAGTAAGAAGAGTCAGTTTTCTTGTACTTAAGACGGCGTTGTGCCTTTTGTATTTAATTCCGATGCAATTTCTATGTTTCATCGTCAATAAGAAGGTCGGAGGGATACAGTAAACCTGAAGTGAAGCATCGGAATCTATAACTAGTGTCACAGGACTGGTTCAAACATAGACAGTAAGAAGAGTCAGTTTTCTTGTACTTAAATCGGCATTGTGCCTTTTGTATTTAATTCCGATGCAATTTCTGTGTTTCATCGTCAATAAGATGGTCAGAGGGATACAGTAAACCTGAAGTGTAGCATCGGAATCTATAACTAGTGTCACAGAAATGGTTCAAATCATAGCCAGTGAGAAGAGTCAGTTTTCTTGTACTGAAGTCGGCATTGTGCCTTTTGTATTTAATTCCGATGCAATTTCTGTGTTCATCGTCAATAAGAAGGTCAGAGGCATACAGTAAACCTGAAGTGAAGCATCGGAATCTATAACTAGTGTCACAGGAATGGTTCAAAGCATAGACTGTAAGTGGTGTCAGTTTTCTTTTACTTAAGTCTGCATTGTGCTTTTTGTATTTAATTCCGATGCATTTTCTGTGTTTCATCGTCAATAAGAAGGTCAGAAGGATACAGTAAACCTGAGGTGAAGCATCGGAATCTAAATCTAGTGTCACAGGAATGGTTCAAAGCATAGACAGTAAGACGAGTCAGTTTTCTTGTACTTAAGTCGGCATTGTGCCTTTTGTATTTAATTCCGAAGCAATTTCTGTGTATCATCGTTAACAAGAAGGTCAGAGGGATACAGTAAACCTGTAGTAAAGCATCGGAATCTATAACTAGTGTCACATGAATGGTTCAAAACATAGACAGTATGAAGAGTCAGTTTTCTTGTACTTCAGTCGGCATTGTGCCTTTTGTATTAAATTCCGATGCAATTTCTGTGTTTCATCGTCAATAAGAATGTCAGATGGATACAGTAAACATGAAGTGAAGCATCGGAATCCATAACTAGTGTCACAGGAATGGTTGTAAACATAGACCGTAAGAAGAGTCAGTTTTCTTGTACTTAAGTCGGCATTCGGCCTTTTGTGTTTAATTCCGATGCAATTTCTGTGTCATCGTCAATAAGAAGGTCAGAGGGATACAGTAAACCTGAGGTGAAGCATCGGAATCTATTACTTGTGTCACAGGAATGGTTCAAAACATAGACAGTAAGAAGAGTCAGTTTTCTTGTACTTAAGTCGGAATTGTGCCTTTTGTATTTAATTCCGATGCGAGTTCAGCGTTTCATCGTCAATAAGATGGTCAGAGGGATACAGTGAAACTGAAGTGAAGCATCGGAATCTATAACTAGTGTCACACGAATGGTTCAAACCATTGACTGTAAGAAGAGTCAGTTTTCTTGTACTTATGTCGGCATTGTGCCTTTTGAATATAACTCCGATGCAATTTCTGAGTTTCATCGTCAAGAAGACGGTCAGAGGGATACAGTAAACCTGAAGTGAAGCAGCAGAATCTATAACTAGTGTCACAGAAATGGTTCAAAACATAGACAGTAAGAAGAGTCAGTTTTCTTGTAGTTAAGTCGGCATTGTGCCTTTTGTATTTAATTCCGATGCAATTTCTGTGTTCATCGTCAATAAGAAGGTCAGAGGCATACAGTAAACCTGAAGTGAAGCATCGGAATCTATAACTAGTGTCACAGGAATGGTTCAAAACATAGACTGTAAGTGGAGTGAGTTTGCTTTTACTTAAGTCTGCAATGTGCTTTTTGTATTTAATTTCGATGCATTTTCTGTGTTTCATCGTCAATAAGAAGGTCAGAGGGATACAGTAAACCTGAAGTGAAGCATCGGAAACTAAATCTAGTGTCACAGGAACGGTTCAAAGCATAGACAGTAAGAAGAGTCAGTTTTCTTGTACTTAAGTCGGCATTGTGCGTTTTGTATTTAATTCCGAATCAATTTCTGTGTATCATCGTCAACAAGAAGGTCAGAGGGATACAGTAAACCAGTAGTAAAGCATCGGAATCTATAACTAGTGTCACATGAATGGTTCAAAACATAGACAGTAAGAAGAGTCACTATTCTTGTACTTAAGTCGGCATTGTGCCTTTTGTATTAAATTCCGATGCAATTTCTGTGTTTCATCGTCAATAAGAAGGTCAGAGGGATACCGTAAACATGAAGTGAAGCATTGGAATCCATAACTAGTGTCACAGGAATGGTAGAAAGCATAGACAGTAACAAGAGTCAGTTTTCTTGTAATTAAGTCGGCAATCTGCCTTTTGTATTTAATTCCGATGCAATTTCAGTGTTTCATCGTCAATAAGAAGGTCAGAGGGATACAGCAAACCTGAAGTGAAGCATCGGAATCTATTACTAGTGTCACAGGAATGGTTCAAATCATAGACAGTAAGAAGAGTCTGTTTTCTAGTACTTAAGTCTGCATTGTGCTTTTTGTATTTAATTCCGATGCATTGTCTGTGTTTCATCGTCAATGAGAAGGTCAGAGGGATACAGTAAACCTGAAGTGAAGCATCGGAATCTAAATCTAATGTCACATGAATGGTTCAAAGCATAGACAGTAAGAAGAGTCATTTTTCTTGTACTTAAGTCGGCATTGTGCCTTTTTTTTTTTAATTCCGTAGCAATTTCTGTGTATCATCGTCAACAAGAAGGTCAGAGGGATACAGTAAACCTGTAGTAAAGCATCGGAATCTATACCTAGTGTCACATGAATGGTTCAAACATAGACAGTAAGAAGAGTCAGTTTTCTTGTACTTAAGTCGGCATTGTGCCTTTTGTATTAAATTCCGATGCAATTTTTGTGTTTCATCGTCAATAAGAAGGTCAGAGGGATACAGTAAACCTGAAGTGAACATCGGAATCTATTACTAGTGTCACAGGAATGGTTCAAACCATTGACTGTAAGAGGAGTCAGTTTTCTTGTACTTAAGTCGGCATTGTGCCTTTTGAATATAACTCCGATGCAATTTCTGAGTTTCATCGTCAAGAAGAAGGTCAGAGGGATACAGTAAACCTGAAGTGAAGCAGCAGAATCTATAACTAGTGTCACAGGAATGGTTCAAAGCATAGACAGTAAGAAGAGTCAGTTTTCTTGTACTTAAGTCTGCATTGTGCTTTTTGTATTTAATTCCGATGCATTGTCTGTGTTTCATCGTCAATAAGAAGGTCAGAGGGATACAGTAAACATGAAGTGAAGCATCGGAATCTATAACTAGTGTCAAAGGAATGGTTCAAAACATAGACAGTAAGAAGAGTCAGTTTTCTTGTACTTAAGACGGCGTTGTGCCTTTTGTATTTAATTCCGATGCAATTTCTATGTTTCATCGTCAATAAGAAGGTCGGAGGGATACAGTAAACCTGAAGTGAAGCATCGGAATCTATAACTAGTGTCACAGGAATGGTTCAAACATAGACAGTAAGAAGAGTCAGTTTTCTTGTACTTAAATCGGCATTGTGCCTTTTGTATTTAATTCCGATGCAATTTCTATGTTTCATCGTCAATAAGATGGTCAGAGGGATACAGTAAACCTGAAGTGTAGCATCGGAATTTATAACTAGTGTCACAGAAATGGTTCAAATCATAGCCAGTGAGAAGAGTCAGTTTTCTTGTACTGAAGTCGGCATTGTGCCTTTTGTATTTAATTCCGATGCAATTTCTGTGTTCATCGTCAATAAGAAGGTCAGAGGCATACAGTAAACCTGAAGTGAAGCATCGGAATCTATAACTAGTGTCACAGGAATGGTTCAAAACATAGATTGTAAGTGGTGTCAGTTCTCTTTTACTTAAGTCTGCATTGTGCTTTTTGTATTTAATTCCGATGCATTTTCTGTGTTTCATCGTCAATAAGAAGGTCAGAGGGATACAGTAAACCTGAGGTGAAGCATCGGAATCTAAATCTAGTGTCACAGGAATGGTTCAAAGCATAGACAGTAAGACGAGTCAGTATTCTTGTACTTAAGTCGGCATTGTGCCTTTTGTATTTAATTCCGAAGCAATTTCTGTGTATCATCGTCAACAAGAAGGTCAGAGGGATACAGTAAACCTGTAGTAAAGCATCGGAATCTATAACTAGTGTCACATGAATGGTTCAAAACATAGACAGTATGAAGAGTCAGTTTTCTTGTACTTAAGTCGGCATTGTGCCTTTTGTATTAAATTCCGATGCAATTTCTGTGTTTCATCATCAATAAGAATGTCAGATGGATACAGTAAACATGAAGTGAAGCATCGGAATCCATAACTAGTGTCACAGGAATGGTTGTAAACATAGACCGTAAGAAGAGCCAGTTTTCTTGTACTTAAGTCGGCATTCTGCCTTTTGTATTTAATTCCGATGCAATTTCTGTGTCATCGTCAATAAGATGGTCAGAGGGATACAGTAAACCTGAGGTGAAGCATCGGAATCTATTACTTGTGTCACAGGAATGGTTCAAAACATAGACAGTAAGAAGAGTCAGTTTTCTTGTACTTAAGTCGGAATTGTGCCTTTTGTATTTAATTCCGATGCAATTTCAGTGTTTAATCGTCAATAAGATGGTCAGAGGGATACAGTGAAACTGAAGTGAAGCATCGGAATCTATAACTAGTGTCACACGAATGGTTCAAACCATTGACTGTAAGAGGAGTCAGTTTTCTTGTACTTATGTCGGCATTGTGCCTTTTGAATATAACTCCGATGCAATTTCTGAGTTTCATCGTCAATAAGAAGTTCAGAGGGATACAGTAAACCTGAAGTGAAGCATCGGAATCTTTAACTAGTGTCACAGGAATGGTTCAAACATAGACAGTAAGAAGAGTCAGTTTTCTTGTAGTTAAGTCGACATTGTGCCTTTTGTATTTAATTCCGAAGCAATTTCTGTGTTCATCGTCAATAAGAAGGTCAGAGGCATACAGTAAACCTGAAGTGAAGCATCGGAATCTATAACTAGTGTCACAGGAATGGTTCAAAACATAGACTGTAAGTGGAGTGAGTTTTCTTTTACTTAAGTCTGCATTGTGCTTTTTGTATTTAATTTCGATGCATTTTCTGTGTTTCATCGTCAATAAGAAGGTCAGAGGGATACAGTAAACCTGACGTGAAGCATGGGAAACTAAATCTAGTGTCACAGGAACGGTTCAAAGCATAGACAGTAAGAAGAGTCAGTTTTCTTGTACTTAAGTCGGCATTGTGCCTTTTGTATTTAATTCCGAAGCAATTTCTGTGTATCATCGTCAACAAGAAGGTCAGAGGGATACAGTAAACCTGTAGTAAAGCATCGGAATCTATAACTAGTGTCACATGAATGGTTCAAAACATAGACAGTAAGAAGAGTCACTTTTCTTGTACTTAAGTCGGCATTGTGCCTTTTGTATTAAATTCCGATGCAATTTCTGTGTTTCATCGTCAATAAGAAGGTCAGAGTGATACAGTAAACATGAAGTGAAGCATCGGAATCCATAACTAGTGTCACAGGAATGGTAGAAAACATAGACAGTAACAAGAGTCAGTTTTCTTGTAATTAAGTCGGCAATCTGCCTTTTGTATTTAATTCCGATGTAATTTCTGTGATTCATCGTCAATAAGAAGGTCAGAGGGATACAGTAAACCCGAAGTGAAGCATCGGAATCTACTACTAGTGTCACAGGAATGGTTCAAAACATAGACAGTAAGAAGAGTCAGTTTTCTTGTACTTCAGTCGGAATTGTGCCGTTTGTATTTAATTCCGATGCAATTTCAGTGTTTCATTGTCAATAAGATGGTCAGAGGGATACAGTGAACCTGAAGTGAAGCATCGGAAACTATGACTAGTGTCACAAGAATGGTTCAAAACATAGACTGTAAGAAGAGTCAGTTTTCTTGAACTTAAGTCGGCATTGTACCTTTTGAATTTAACTCCGACGCAATTTCTGTGTTTCATCGTCAATAAGAAGGTCAGAGGAACACAGTAAACCTGAAGTGAAGCATCGGAATCTATAACTAGTGTCACAGGAATGGTTCAAAACATAGACAGTAAGAAGAGTCAGTTTTATTGTACTTAAGTCGGCATTGTGCCTTTTGTATTTAATTCCGATGCAATTTCTGTGTTCATCGTCAATAAGAAGGTCAGAGGGATACAGTAAACCTGAAGTGAAGCATCGGAATCTATAACTAGTGTCACACGCATGGTTCAAAACATAGACCGTAAGAGGAGTCAGTCTTCTTGTACTTAAGTCTGCATTGTGCTTTTTGTATTTAATTCTGATGCTTTTTCTGTGTTTCATCGTCGATAAGAAGGTCAGAGGGATACAGTAAACCTGAAGTGAAGCATCTGAATCTATAACTAGTGTCACACGAATGGTTCAAACCATTGCCTGTAAGAGGAGTCTGTTTTCTTGTACTTAAGTCAGCATTGTGCCTTTTGAATATAACTCCAATGCAATTTCTGAGTTTCATCGTCAAGAAGAAGGTCAGAGGGATACAGTAAACCTGAAGTGAAGAAGCAGAATCTATAACTAGTGTCACAGGGATGGTTCAAATCATAGAGAGTAAGAAGAGTCAGCTTTCTAGTACTTAAGTCTGCATTGTGCTTTTTGTATTTAATTCCGATGCATTGTCTGTGTTTCATCGTCAATGAGAAGGTCAGAGGGATACAGTAAACCTGAAGTGAAGCATCGGAATCTAAATCTAATGTCACAGGAATGGTTCAAAGCATAGACAGTAAGAAGAGTCAGTCTTCTTGTACTTATGTCGGCATTGTGCCTTTTTTTTTAATTCCGTAGCAATTTCTGTGTATCGTCGTCAACAAGAAGGTCAGAGGGATACAGTAAACCTGTAGTAAAGCATCGGAACCTATAACTAGTGTCACATGAATGGTTCAAAACATAGACAGTAAGAAGAGTCAGTTTTCTTGTACTTAAGTCGGCATTGTGCCTTTTGTATTTAATTCCGATGCAATTTCAGTGTTTCATCGTCAATAAGATGGTCAGAGGGATACAGTGAACCTGAAGTGAAGCATCGGAATCTATGACTAGTGTCACAGGAATGGTTCAAAACATAGACTGTAGGAGGAGTTTGTTTTCTTGTACTTATGTCGGCATTGTGCGTTTTGTATTTAATTCCGATGCGTTTTCTGTGTTTCATCGTCAATACGACGGTCAGTGGGATACAGTAAACCTGAAGTGAAACATCCGAATCTATAACTGGCGTCACAGGAATGGTTCAAAACACAGACAGTAAGAAGAGTCACTTACCTTGTCCTTAAGTCGGCAGTGTGCCTTTTGTATTTAAATCCGAAGCAATTTCTGTGTTTCATCGTCAAGAAGAAGATCAGAGGGATACAGTAATCTTGAAGTTAAGCATCGTAAACTATAACGAGTGTCATATGAATGGTTCAAAGTATAGACAGTAAGAAGAGTCAATTTTCTTGTACTTAAGTCGGCATTGTGCCTTTTGTATTTAATTCCGATGCAATTTCTGTGTTCATCGTCAATAAGAAGGTCAGAGGGATACAGTAAACCTGAAGTGAAGCATCGGAATCTATAACTAGTGTCACACAAATGGTTCAAAACATAGACCGTAAGAGGAGTCAGTCTTCTTGTACTTAAGTCTGCATTGTGCTTTTTGTATTTAATTCCGATGCATTTTCTGTGTTTCGTCGTCAATAAGAAGGGCAGAGGGATACAGTAAACCTGAAGTGAAGCATCGGAATCTAAATCTAGTGTCACAGGAATGGTTCAAAGCATAGACAGTAAGAAGAGTCAGTTTTCTTGTACTTCAGTCGGCATTGTGCATTTTTTTTTTAATTCCGTAGCAATTTCTGTGTATCATCATCAACAAGAAGGTCAGAGGGATACAGTAAACCTGTAGTAAAGCAACGGAATCTATAACTAGTGTCACATGAATGGTTCAAAACATAGACAAAAAGAAGAGTCAGTTTTCTTGTACTTAAGTCGGCATTGTGCCTTTTGTATTAAATTCCGATGCAATTTCTGTGTTTCATCGTCAATAAGAATGTCAGAGGGATACAGTAAACATGAAGTGAAGCATCGGAATCCATAACTAGTGTCACAGGAATGGTTGAAAACATAGTAAGTAAGAAGAGTCAGTTTTCTTGTACATAAGTTGGCATTCTGCCTTTTGTATTTAATTCCGATGCAATTTCTGTGTTTCATCGTCAATAAGAAGGTCAGAGGGATACAGTAAACCTGAGGTGAAGCATCGGAATGTATTACTAGTGTCACAGGAATGGTTCAAAGCATAGACAGTAAGAAGAGTCAGTTTTATTGTACTTAAGTCGGAATTGTGCTTTTTGTATTTAATTCCGATGCAATTTCAGTGTTTCAGCGTCAATAAGATGGTCAGAGGGATACAGTGAACCTGAAGTGGAGCATCGGAATCTATAACTAGTGTCACAGGAATAGTTCAAAACATAGATAGTAAGAAGAGTCAGATTTCTTGTACTTAAGTCGGCATTGGGCCTTTTGTATTTCATGCCGATGGAATTTCAGTGTTTCATCGTCGATAAGAAAGTCAGAGGGATACAGTAAACCTGAAGTGAAGCATCGGAATCTGTAACTAGTGTCACAGGAATGGTTCAAAACATAGACAGTAAGAAGAGTCAATTTTCTTGTACTTAAGTCGCATTGTGCCTTTTGTATTTAATTATGATGCAATACCTGTGTTTCTTCATCAATAAGAAGGTCAGAGGGATACAGTAAACCTGAAGTGAAGCGTCGGAATTTATGACTAGTGTCACAGGAATGGTTCAAAACATAGACTGTATGAAGAGTTTGTTTTCTTGTACTTAAGTCGGCATTGTGCGTTTTGTATTTAATTCCGATGCAATTTCTGTGTTTCATCGTCAATCCGACGGTCAGTGGGATACAGTAAACCTGAAATGAAACATCGGAATCTATAACTGGCGTCACAGGAATGGTTCAAAGCACAGACAGTTAGAAGAGTCAGTTATCTTGTACATAAGTCGGCAATGTGCCTTTTGTATTTAAATCCGAAGCATTTTCTGTGTTTCATCGTCAAGAAGAAGGTCAGAGGGATACAGTAATCCTGAAGTTAAGCATCGTAAACTATACCGAGTGTCATATGAATGGTTCAAAATATAGACAGTAAGAAGAGTCAATTTTCTTGTACTTACGTCGGAATTGTGCCTGTTGTATTTAATTCCGATGCATTTTCAGTGTTTCATCGTCAATAAGATGGTCAGAGGGATACAGAGAACCTGAAGTGAAGCATCGCAATTTATAACCAGTGTCACAGGAGTGGTTCAAAACATAGACAGTAAGAAGAGTCAGGTTTCTTGTACTTAAGTCGGCATTGGGCCTTTTGTATTTAATTCCGATCCAATTTCAGTGTTTCATCGTCAATACGAAGGACAGAGGGATACAGTAAACCTGAAGTGAAGCATCGGAATCTATAACTAGCGTCACAGGAATGGTTTAAAGCATAGACAGTATGAAGGTTCAGTTTTCTTGTACTTAAGTCGGCATTGTGCCTTTTGTATTTAATTCCGATGCAATTTCTGTGTTTCATCGTCAATAAGAAGGTCAGAGGCATACAGTAAACCTGAAGTGAAGCATCGGAATCTATAACTAGTGTCACAGGAATGGTTCAAAACATAGACAGTAAGAAGAGCCAGGTTTCTTGTACTTAAGTCGGCATTGTGCCTTTTGTATTTAATTCCGAAGCAATTTCAGTGTTTCATCGTCAATAAGAAGGTCAGAGGGATATAGTGAACCTGAAGTGAAGCATCGGATTCTATAACTAGTGTCACAGTAAGAAGCACAGTTTTCTTATACTTAAGTCGGCATTGTGCCTTTTGTATTTAATCCGATACAATTTCGGTGTTTTCTCGTCAATAAGAAGTTCGGAGGGATACGGTATACCTGAAGTGAACCATCGGAATCTGTAACTAGTGTCACAGGAATTGTTCAAAACATAGACAGTATGAAGAGTAGTGTCACAGGAATGGTTCAAAACATAGACAGTAAGAAGAGCCAGGTTTCTTGTACTTAAGTCGGCATTGTGCCTTTTGTATTTAATTCCGATGCAATTTCAGTGTTTCATCGTCAATAAGAAGGTCAGAGGGATATAGTGAACCTGAAGTGAAGCAACGGACTCTATAACTAGTGTCACAGTAAGAAGCTCAGTTTTCTTATACTTAAGTCGGCATTGTGCCTTTTGTATTTAATCCGATACAATTTCGGTGTTTTATCGTCAATAAGAAGTTCGGAGGGATACGGTAAACCTGAAGTTAACCATCGGAATCTATAACTAGTGTCACAGGAATTGTTCAAAACATAGACAGTATGAAGAGTCAGTTTTCTTGTACTTAAGTCAGCATTGTGCATTTTGTACTTAATTCCGATGCAATTCCTGTGTTTCATCGTCAATAAGAAGGTCAGAGGGATACAGTAAACCTGCAGTGAAGCATCGGAATCTATAACTAGTGTCACAGGAATTGTTCAAAACATAGACAGTATGAAGAGTCAGTTTTCTTGTACTTAAGTCGGCATTGTGCATTTTATACTTAATTCCGATGCAATTCCTGTGTCTCATCGTTAATAAGAAGGTCAGAGGGATACAGTAAACCTGCAGTGAAGCATCGGAATCAATAACTAGTGTCACATGAATGTTTCAAATCATAGACAGTAAGAAGAGTCAGTTTTCTTGTACTTAAGTCGGCATTGTGCCTTTTGTATTTAATTCCGAAGCAATTTCTGTGTTTCATCGTCAATAAGAAGGTAAGAGGTATACAGTTAACCTGAAGTGAAGCATCGGAATCTATAACTAGTGTCACAGGAATGGTTCAAATCATAGACAGTAAGAAGAGTCAGTTTTCTTGTACTTATGTCGGCATTGTGCCTTTTGTATTTAATTCCGAAGCAATTTCTGTGTTTCATCGTCAATAAGAAGGTGAGAGATATACAGTTAACCTGAAGTGAAGCATCGGAATCTATAACTAGTGTCACAGGAATGGTTCAAATCATAGACAGTAAGAAGAGTCAGTTTTCTTGTACTTAAGTCGGCATTGTGCCTTTTGTATTTAATTCCGAAGCAATTTCTGTGTTTCATCGTCAATAAGAAGGTAAGAGGTATACAGTTAACCTGAAGTGAAGCATCGGAATCTATAACTAGTGTCACACGAATGGTTCAAATCATAGACAGTAAGAAGAGTCAGTTTTCTTGTACTTATGTCGGCATTGTGCCTTTTGTATTTAATTCCGAAGCAATTTCTGTGTTTCATCGTCAATAAGAAGGTGAGACATATACAGTTAACCTGAAGTGAAGCATCGGAATCTATAACTAGTGTCACAGGAATGGTTCAAATCATAGACAGTAAGAAGAGTCAGTTTTCTTGTACTTAAGTCGGCATTGTGCCTTTTGTATTTAATTCCGATGCAATTTCTGTGTTTCATCGTCAAGAAGAACGTCAGAGGGATACAGTAAACCTGAAGTAAAGCATCGTAATCTATATCGAGTGTCACATGAATGGTTCAAAGTATAGACAGTAAGAAGAGTCAGTTTTCTTGTACTTAAGTCAGCATTGTGCCTTTTGTATTTAATTCCGATGCAATTTCTGTGTTTCATCGTCAGTAAGAACGTCAGAGGGATACAGTAAACCTGACGTGAAGCATCGGAATCTATAACTAGTGTCACAGGAATGGTTCAAATCATAGACAGTAAGAAGAGTCAGTTTTCTTGTACTTAAGTCGGCATTGTGCCTTTTCTATTTAATTCCGATGCAATTTCTGTGTTTCATCGTCAATAAGAAGCTCAGAGAGATACAGTAAACCTGAAGTTAAGCATCGGAATCTATAACTAGTGTCTCAGGAATGGTTCAAAGCATAGACAGTAAGAAAAGTCAGTTTTCTTGTACTTAAGTCGGCATTGTGCCTTTTGTATTTAATTCCGATGCAATTTCTGTGCTTCATCGTCAATAAGAAGGTCAGAGGGATACAGTAAACCTGAAGTAAAGCATCGTAATCTATATCGAGTGTCACATGAATGGTTCAAAATATAGACAGTAAGAAGAGTCAGTTTTCTTGTACTTAAGTCGGCATTGTACCTTTTGTATTTAATTCCGATGCAATTTCTGTGTTTCATCGTCAATAAGAAGGGCAGAGGGATACTGTAAACCTGAAGTGAAGCATCGGAATCTATAACTAGTGTCACAGGAATGGTTCAAAACATAGACAGTATGAAGAGTCAGTTCTCTTGTACTTAAGTCGGCATTGTGCCTTTTGTATTTAATTCCGATGCAATTTATGTGTTTCATCGTCAATATGAAGGTCAGAGGCATACAGTAAACCTGAAGTGAAGCATCGGAATCTATAACTAGTGTCACAGGAATGGTTCAAAACATAGAAAGTAAGAAGTGCCAGCTTTCTTGTACTTAAGTCGGCATTCTGCCTTTTGTATTTAATTCCGATGCAATTTCAGTGTTTCATCTTCAATAAGAAGGTCAGAGGGAAATAGGGAGCCTGAAGTGAAGCATCGGATTCTATAACTAGTGTCACAGGAATTATTCAAAACATAGACAGTAAGAAGATCAGTTTCCTTGTACTTAAGTCGGCATTGTGCCTTTTGTATTTAATCCGATGCAATTACTGTGTTTCATCGCCAATAAGGAGGACGGAGGGATACGGTAAACCTGAAGTGAAGCATCGGAATCTATAACTAGTGTCACAGGAATTGTTCAATGCATAGACAGTAAGAAGAGTCAGATTTCTTGTACATATGTCAGCATTGTGCCTTTTGTATCAAATTCCGATGCGATTGCTGTGCTTCATCGTCAATAAGAAGGTCAGAGGGATACAGTAAACCTGCAGTGAAGCATCGGAATTTATAACTAGTGTCACATGAATGGTTCAAAACATAGGCAGTAAGAGGAATGAGTTTTCTTGTAATTCAGTCGGCATTGTGCCTTTTGTATTTAATTCCGATGCAATTTCTGTGTTTCATCGTCAATAAGAATGTCAGAGGGATACAGTAAACATGAAGTGAAGCATCGGAATCCATAACTAGTGTCACAGGAATGGTTGAAAACATAGACAGTAAGAAGAGTCAGTTTTCTTGTACATAAGTCGGCATTCTGCCTTTTGTATTTAATTCCGATGCAATTTCAGTGTTTCATCGTCAATAAGAAGGTCAGTGGGATACAATAAACCTGAAGTGAAGCATCGGAATCTGTTACTAGTGTCACAGGAATGGTTCAAAACGTAGACAGTAAGAAGAGTCAGTTTTCTTGTACTTAAGTCGGAATTGTGCCTTTTGTATTTAATTCCGATGCAATTTCAGTGTTTCATCGTCAATAAGATGGTCAGAGGGATACAGTGAACCTGAAGTGAAGCATCGGAATCTATAACTAGTGTCACAGGAATAGTTCAAAACATAGACAGTAAGAAGAGTAAGATTTCTTGTACTTAAATCGGCATTGGGCCTTTTGTATTTAATGCCGATGCAATTTCAGTGTTTCATCGTCAATAAAAAGGTCAGAGGGATACAGTAAACCTGCAGTGAAGCATCGGAATCAATAACTAGTGTCACATGAATCTTTCAAATCGTAGACAGTAAGAAGAGTCAGTTTTCTTGTACTTAAGTCAGCATTGTGCTTTTTGTATTTAATTCCGATGCAATTTCTGTGTTTCATCGTCAGTAAGAACGTCAGAGGGATACAGTAAACCTGAAGTGAAGCATCGGAATCTATAACTAGTGTCACAGGAATGGTTCAAATCATAGACAGTAAGAAGAGTCAGTTTTCTTGTACTTAAGTCGGCATTGTGCCTTTTCTATTTAATTCCGATGCAATTTCTGTGTTTCATCGTCAATAAGAAGCTCAGAGAGATACAGTAAACCTGAAGTTAAGCATCGGAATCTATAACTAGTGTCTCAGGAATGGTTCAAAGCATAGACAGTAAGAAAAGTCAGTTTTCTTGTACTTAAGTCGGCATTGTGCCTTTTGTATTTAATTCCGATGCAATTTCTGTGTTTCATCGTCAATAAGAAGGTCAGAGGGATACAGTAAACCTGAAGTAAAGCATCGTAATCTATATCGAGTGTCACATGAATGGTTCAAAATATAGACAGTAAGAGGTGTCAGTTTTCTTGTACTTAAGTCGGCATTGTACCTTTTGTATTTAATTCCTATGCAATTTCTGTGTTTCATCGTCAATAAGAAGGGCAGAGGGATACTGTAAACATGAAGTGAAGCATCGGAATCTATAACTAGTGTCACAGTAATGGTTCGAAACATAGACAGTATGAAGAGTCAGTTCTCTTGTACTTAAGTCGGCATTGTGCCTTTTGTATTTAATTCCGATGCAATTTATGTGTTTCATCGTCAATATGAAGGTCAGAGGCATACAGTAAACCTGAAGTGAAGCATCGGAATCTATAACTAGTGTCACAGGAATGGTTCAAAATATAGAGAGTATGTTGTGCCAGCTTTCTTGTACATTAGTCGGCATTGTGCCTTTTGTATTTAATTCCGATGCAATTTCAGTGTTTCATCGTCAATAAGAAGGTCAGAGGGATATAGTGAGCCTGAAGTGAAGCATCGGATTCTATAACTAGTGTCACAGGAATTATTCAAAACATAGATAATAAGAAGATCAGTTTTCTTGTACTTAAGTCGGCATTGTGCCTTTTGTATTTAATCCGATGCAATTACTGTGTTTCATCGCCAATAAGAAGGACGGAGGGATACGGTAAACCTGAAGTGAAGCATCGGAATTTATAACTAGTGTCACATGAATGGTTCAAAACATAATCAGTAAGAAGAATCAGTTTTCTTGTACTTCAGTCGGCATTGTGCCGTTTGTATTTAGTTCCGATGCAATTTCTGTGTTTCATCGTCAATAAGAAGGTCAGAGGGATACAGTAAACCTGAAGTGAAGCATCGGAATTTATGTTTAGTGTCACAGGAATGATTCAAAACATAGACAGTAAGAAGAGTCAGTTATCTTGTACTTAAGTCGGCATTGTGCCCTTTGTATTTATTTCCGAAGCAATTTCTGTGTTTCATCGTCAATAAGAAGGTCAGAGGGATACAGTAAACCTCAAGTAAAGCAACGGAATCTATAACGAGTTGCAAATGAAAGGTTCAAAATATAGACAGTAAGAAGAGTCAGTTTTCTTGTACTTAAGTCGGCATTGTGCCTTTTGTATTTAATTCCGAAGCAATTTCTGTGTTTCATCGTCAATAAGAAGGTCAGAGGTATACAGTTAACCTGAAGTGAAGCATCGGAATCTATAACAAGTGTCACAGGTATGGTTCAAAACATAGACAGTAAGAAGAGTCAGTTTTCTTGTACTTAAGTCAGCATTGTGCCTTTTGTATTTAATTCCGATGCAATTTCTGTGTTTCATCGTCAGTAAGAACGTCAGAGGGATACAGTAAACCTGAAGTGAATCATCGGAATCTATAACTAGTGTCACAGGAATGGTTCAAATCATAGACAGTAAGAAGAGTCAGTTTTCTTGTACTTCAGTCGGCATTGTGCATTTTCTATTTAATTCCGATACAATTTCTGTGTTTCATCGTCAATAAGAAGCTCAGAGGGATACAGTAAACCTGAAGTGAAGCATCGGAATCTATAACTAGTGTCACAGGAATGGTTCAAAACATAGAAAGTAAGAAGAGTCAGTTTTCTTGTACTTAAGTCGGCATTGTGCCTTTTGTATTTAATCCGATGCAATTACTGTGTTTCATCGCCAATAAGGAGGACGGAGAGATACGGTAAACCTGAAGTGATGCATCGGAATCTATAACTAGTGTCACAGGAATTGTTCAAAGCATAGACAGTAAGAAGAGTCAGATTTCTTGTACATATGTCAGCATTGTGCCTTTTGTATTAAATTCCGATGCGATTGCTGTGTTTAATCGTCAATAAGAAGGTCAGAGGGATACAGTAAACCTGCAGTGAAGCATCGGAATTTATAACTAGTGTCACATGAATGGTACAAAACATAGGCAGTAAGAGGAATGAGTTTTCTTGTACTTCAGTCGGCATTGTGCCTTTTGTATTTAATTCCGATGCAATTTCTGTGTTTCATCGTCAATAAGAATGTCAGAGGGATACAGTAAACATGAAGTGAAGCATCGGAATCCATAACTAGTGTCACAGGAATGGTTGAAAACATAGACAGTAAGAAGAGTCAGTTTTCTTGTACATAAGTCGGCATTCTGCCTTTTGTATTTAATTCCGATGCAATTTCTGTGTTTCATCGTCAATAAGAAGGTCAGTGGGATACAGTAAACCTGAAGTGAAGCATCGGAATCTGTTACTAGTGTCACAGGAATGGTTCAAAACGTAGACAGTAAGAAGAGTCAGTTTTCTTGTACTTAAGTCGGAATTGTGCCTTTTGTATTTAATTCCGATGCAATTTCAGTGTTTCATCGTCAATAAGATGGTCAGAGGGATACAGTGAACCTGAAGTGAAGCATCGGAATCTATAACTAGTGTCACAGGAATAGTTCAAAACATAGACAGTAACAAGAGTCAGATTTCTTGTACTTAAATCGGAATTGGGCCTTTTGTATGTAATGCCGATGCAATTTCTGTGTTTCATCGTCAATAAGAAGCTCAGAGAGATACAGTAAACCTGAAGTTAAGCATCGGAATCTATAACTAGTGTCTCAGGAATGGTTCAAAGCATAGACAGTAAGAAAAGTCAGTTTTCTTGTACTTAAGTCGGCATTGTGCCTTTTGTATTTAATTCCGATGCAATTTCTGTGTTTCATCGTCAATAAGAAGGTCAGAGGGATACAGTAAACGTGAAGTAAAGCATCGTAATCTATATCGAGTGTCACATGAATGGTTCAAAATATAGACAGTAAGAAGAGTCAGTTTTCTTGTACTTAAGTCGGAATTGTGCCTTTTGTATTTAATTCCGATGCAATTTCTGTGTTTCATCGTCAATAAGAAGGGCAGAGGGATACTGTAAACCTGAAGTGAAGCATCGGAATCTATAACTAGTGTCACAGTAATGGTTCGAAACATAGACAGTTTGAAGAGTCAGTTCTCTTGTACTTAAGTCGGCATTGTGCCTTTTGTATTTAATTCCGATGCAATTTATGTGTTTCATCGTCAATATGAAGGTCAGAGGCATACAGTAAACCTGAAGTGAAGCATCGGAATCTATAACTAGTGTCACAGGAATGGTTCAAAACATAGAGAGTATGTTGTGCCAGCTTTCTTGTACATTAGTCGGCATTGTGCCTTTTGTATTTAATTCCGATGCAATTTCAGTGTTTCATCGTCAATAAGAAGGTCAGAGGGATATAGTGAGCCTGAAGCGAAGCATCGGATTCTATAACTAGTGTCACAGGAATTATTCAAAACATAGATAGTAAGAAGATCAGTTTTCTTGTACTTAAGTCGGCATTGTGCCTTTTGTATTTAATCCGATGCAATTACTGTGTTTCATCGCCAATAAGAAGGACGGAGGGATACGGTAAACCTGAAGTGAAGCATCGGAATCTATAACTAGTGTCACAGGAATTGTTCAAAGCATAGACAGTAAGAAGAGTCAGATTTCTTGTACTTATGTCAGCATTGTGCCTTTTGTATTAAATTCCGATGCGATTGCTGTGTTTCATCGTCAATAAGAAGGTCAGAGGGATACAGAAAACCTGCAGTAAAGCATCGGAATTTATAACTAGTGTCACATGAATGGTTCAAAACATAGGCAGTAAGAAGAATCAGTTTTCTTGTACTTCAGTCGGCATTGTGCCGTTTGTATTTAATTCCGATGCAATTTCTGTGTTTCATCGTCAATAAGAAGGTCAGAGGGATACAGTAAACCTGAAGTGAAGCATCGGAATTTATGTTTAGTGTCACAGGAATGATTCAAAACATAGACAGTAAGAAGAGTCAGTTATCTTGTACTTAAGTCGGCTTTGTGCCTTTTGTATTTATTTCCGAAGCAATTTCTGTGTTTCATCGTCAATAAGAAGGTCAGAGGGATACAGTAAACCTCAAGTAAAGCAACGGAATCTATAACGAGTTGCAAATGAAAGGTTCAAAATATAGACAGTAAGAAGAGTCAGTTTTCTTGTACTTAAGTCGGCATTGTGCCTTTTGTATTTAATTCCGAAGCAATTTCTGTGTTTCATCGTCAATAAGAAGGTCAGAGGTATACAGTTAACCTGAAGTGAAGCATCGGAATCTATAACAAGTGTCACAGGTATGGTTCAAAACATAGACAGTAAGAAGAGTCAGTTTTCTTGTACTTAAGTCAGCATTGTGCCTTTTGTATTTAATTCCGATGCAATTTCTGTGTTTCATCGTCAGTAAGAACGTCAGAGGGATACAGTAAACCTGAAGTGAAGCATCGGAATCTATAACTAGTGTCACAGGAATGGTTCAAATCATATACAGTAAGAAGAGTCAGTTTTCTTGTACTTAAGTCGGCATTGTGCATTTTCTATTTAATTCCGATACAATTTCTGTGTTTCATCGTCAATAAGAAGCTCAGAGGGATACAGTAAACCTGAAGTGAAGCATCGGAATCTATAACTAGTGTCACAGGAATGGTTCAAAACATAGACAGTAAGAAGAGTCAGTTTTCTTGTACTTAAGTCGGCATTGTGCCTTTTGTATTTAATTCCGATGCAATTTCTGTATTTCATCGTCAAGAAGAAGGTCAGAGGGATACAGTAAACCTGAAGTAAAGCATCGTAATCCTAATCGAGTGTCACATGAATGGTTTAAAATATAGACAGTAAGAAGAGTCAGTTTTCTTGTACTTAAGTCGGCATTGTACCTTTTGTATTTAATTCCGATGCAATTTCTGTGTTTCATCGTCAATAAGAAGGGCAGAGGGATACTGTAAACCTGAAGTGAAGCATCGGAATCTATAACTAGTGTCACAGGAATGGTTCAAAACATAGACAGTATGAAGAGTCAGTTCTCTTGTACTTAAGTCGGCATTGTGCCTTTTGTATTTAATTCCGATGCAATTTATGTGTTTCATCGTCAATATGAAGGTCAGAGGCATACAGTAAACCTGAAGTGAAGCATCGGAATCTATAACTAGTGTCACAGGAATGGTTCAAAACATAGAGAGTATGAAGTGCCAGCTTTCTTGTACTTAAGTCGGCATTGTGCCTTTTGTATTTAATTCCGATGCAATTTCAGTATTTCATCGTCAATAAGAAGGTGAGAGGGATATAGGGAGCCTGAAGTGAAGCATCGGACTCTATAACTAGTGTCACAGGAATTGTTCAAAGCATAGACAGTAAGAAGAGTCAGATTTCTTGTACATATGTCAGCATTGTGCCTTTTGTATTAAATTCCGATGCGATTGCTGTGTTTAATCGTCAATAAGAAGGTCAGAGGGATACAGTAAACCTGCAGTGAAGCATCGGAATTTATAACTAGTGTCACATGAATGGTTCAAAACATAGGCAGTAAGAGGAATGAGTTTTCTTGTACTTCAGTCGGCATTGTGCCTTTTGTATTTAATTCCGATGCAATTTCTGTGTTTCATCGTCAATAAGAATGTCAGAGGGATACAGTAAACATGAAGTGAAGCATCGGAATCCATAACTAGTGTCACAGGAATGGTTGAAAACATAGACAGTAAGAAGAGTCAGTTTTCTTGTACATAAGTCGGCATTCTGCCTTTTGTATTTAATTCCGATGCAATTTCTGTGTTTCATCGTCAATAAGAAGGTCAGTGGGATACAGTAAACCTGAAGTGAAGCATCGGAATCTGTTACTAGTGTCACAGGAATGGTTCAAAACGTAGACAGTAAGAAGAGTCAGTTTTCTTGTACTTAAGTCGGAATTGTGCCTTTTGTATTTAATTCCGATGCAATTTCAGTGTTTCATCGTCAATAAGATGGTCAGAGGGATACAGTGAACCTGAAGTGAAGCATCGGAATCTATAACTAGTGTCACAGGAATAGTTCAAAACATAGACAGTAACAAGAGTCAGATTTCTTGCACTTAAATCGGAATTGGGCCTTTTGTATTTAATGCCGATGCAATTTCTGTGTTTCATCGTCAATAAGAAGCTCAGAGAGATACAGTAAACCTGAAGTTAAGCATCGGAATCTATAACTAGTGTCTCAGGAATGGTTCAAAGCATAGACAGTAAGAAAAGTCAGTTTTCTTGTACTTAAGTCGGCATTGTGCCTTTTGTATTTAATTCCGATGCAATTTCTGTGTTTCATCGTCAATAAGAAGGTCAGAGGGATACAGTAAACGTGAAGTAAAGCATCGTAATCTATATCGAGTGTCACATGAATGGTTCAAAATATAGACAGTAAGAAGAGTCAGTTTTCTTGTACTTAAGTCGGAATTGTGCCTTTTGTATTTAATTCCGATGCAATTTCTGTGTTTCATCGTCAATAAGAAGGGCAGAGGGATACTGTAAACCTGAAGTGAAGCATCGGAATCTATAACTAGTGTCACAGTAATGGTTCGAAACATAGACAGTTTGAAGAGTCAGTTCTCTTGTACTTAAGTCGGCATTGTGCCTTTTGTATTTAATTCCGATGCAATTTATGTGTTTCATCGTCAATATGAAGGTCAGAGGCATACAGTAAACCTGAAGTGAAGCATCGGAATCTATAACTAGTGTCACAGGAATGGTTCAAAACATAGAGAGTATGTTGTGCCAGCTTTCTTGTACATTAGTCGGCATTGTGCCTTTTGTATTTAATTCCGATGCAATTTCAGTGTTTCATCGTCAATAAGAAGGTCAGAGGGATATAGTGAGCCTGAAGTGAAGCATCGGATTCTATAACTAGTGTCACAGGAATTATTCAAAACATAGATAGTAAGAAGATCAGTTTTCTTGTACTTAAGTCGGCATTGTGCCTTTTGTATTTAATCCGATGCAATTACTGTGTTTCATCGCCAATAAGAAGGACGGAGGGATACGGTAAACCTGAAGTGAAGCATCGGAATCTATAACTAGTGTCACAGGAATTGTTCAAAGCATAGACAGTAAGAAGAGTCAGATTTCTTGTACTTATGTCAGCATTGTGCCTTTTGTATTAAATTCCGATGCGATTGCTGTGTTTCATCGTCAATAAGAAGGTCAGAGGGATACAGAAAACCTGCAGTGAAGCATCGGAATTTATAACTAGTGTCACATGAATGGTTCAAAACATAGGCAGTAAGAAGAATCAGTTTTCTTGTACTTCAGTCGGCATTGTGCCGTTTGTATTTAATTCCGATGCAATTTCTGTGTTTCATCGTCAATAAGAAGGTCAGAGGGATACAGCAAACCTGAAGTGAAGCATCGGAATTTATGTTTAGTGTCACAGGAATGATTCAAAACATAGACAGTAAGAAGAGTCAGTTATCTTGTACTTAAGTCGGCTTTGTGCCTTTTGTATTTATTTCCGAAGCAATTTCTGTGTTTCATCGTCAATAAGAAGGTCAGAGGGATACAGTAAACCTCAAGTAAAGCAACGGAATCTATAACGAGTTGCAAATGAAAGGTTCAAAATATAGACAGTAAGAAGAGTCAGTTTTCTTGTACTTAAGTCGGCATTGTGCCTTTTGTATTTAATTCCGAAGCAATTTCTGTGTTTCATCGTCAATAAGAAGGTCAGAGGTATACAGTTAACCTGAAGTGAAGCATCGGAATCTATAACAAGTGTCACAGGTATGGTTCAAAACATAGACAGTAAGAAGAGTCAGTTTTCTTGTACTTAAGTCAGCATTGTGCCTTTTGTATTTAATTCCGATGCAATTTCTGTGTTTCATCGTCAGTAAGAACGTCAGAGGGATACAGTAAACCTGAAGTGAAGCATCGGAATCTATAACTAGTGTCACAGGAATGGTTCAAATCATAGACAGTAAGAAGAGTCAGTTTTCTTGTACTTAAGTCGGCATTGTGCATTTTCTATTTAATTCCGATACAATTTCTGTGTTTCATCGTCAATAAGAAGCTCAGAGGGATACAGTAAACCTGAAGTGAAGCATCGGAATCTATAACTAGTGTCACAGGAATGGTTCAAAACATAGACAGTAAGAAGAGTCAGTTTTCTTGTACTTAAGTCGGCATTGTGCCTTTTGTATTTAATTCCGATGCAATTTCTGTATTTCATCGTCAAGAAGAAGGTCAGAGGGATACAGTAAACCTGAAGTAAAGCATCGTAATCCTAATCGAGTGTCACATGAATGGTTTAAAATATAGACAGTAAGAAGAGTCAGTTTTCTTGTACTTAAGTCGGCATTGTACCTTTTGTATTTAATTCCGATGCAATTTCTGTGTTTCATCGTCAATAAGAAGGGCAGAGGGATACTGTAAACCTGAAGTGAAGCATCGGAATCTATAACTAGTGTCACAGGAATGGTTCAAAACATAGACAGTATGAAGAGTCAGTTCTCTTGTACTTAAGTCGGCATTGTGCCTTTTGTATTTAATTCCGATGCAATTTATGTGTTTCATCGTCAATATGAAGGTCAGAGGCATACAGTAAACCTGAAGTGAAGCATCGGAATCTATAACTAGTGTCACAGGAATGGTTCAAAACATAGAGAGTATGAAGTGCCAGCTTTCTTGTACTTAAGTCGGCATTGTGCCTTTTGTATTTAATTCCGATGCAATTTCAGTATTTCATCGTCAATAAGAAGGTGAGAGGGATATAGGGAGCCTGAAGTGAAGCATCGGACTCTATAACTAGTGTCACAGGAATTGTTCAAAGCATAGACAGTAAGAAGAGTCAGATTTCTTGTACTTATGTCAGCATTGTGCCTTTTGTATTAAATTCCGATGCGATTGCTGTGTTTCATCGTCAATAAGAAGGTCAGAGGGATACAGTAAACCTGCAGTGAAGCATCGGAATTTATAACTAGTGTCACATGAATGGTTCAAAACATAGGCAGTAAGAAGAATCAGTTTTCTTGTACTTCAGTCGGCATTGTGCCGTTTGTATTTAATTCCGATGCAATTTCTATGTTTCATCGTCAATAAGAAGGTCAGAGGGATACAGTAAACCTGAAGTGAAGCATCGGAATTTATATTTAGTGTCACAGGAAAGATTCAAAACATAGACAGTAAGAAGAGTCAATTATCTTGTACTTAAGTCGGCATTGTGCCTTTTGTATTTATTTCCGAAGCAATTTCTGTGTTTCATCGTCAATAAGAAGGTCAGAGGGACACAGTAAACCTGAAGTAAAGCAACGGAATCTATAACGAGTTGCAAATGAATGGTTCAAAACATAAACAGTAAGAAGAGTCAGTTTTCTTGTACATAAGTCGGCATTGTGCCTTTTGTATTTAATTCCGATGCAATTTCTGTGTTTCATCGTCAATAAGAAGGTCAGAGGGATACAGTAAACCTGAAGTGAAGCATCGGAATCTATAACTAGTGTCACAGGAATGGTTCAAAACATAGACAGTAAGAAGAGCCAGGTTTCTTGTACTTAAGTCGGCATTGTGCCTTTTGTATTTAATTCAGATGCAATTTCAGTGTTTCATCGTCAATAAGAAGGTCAGAGGGATATAGTGAACCTGAAGTGAAGCATCGGATTCTATAACTAGTGTCACAGTAAGAAGCACAGTTTTCTTATACTTAAGTCGGCATTGTGCCTTTTGTGTTTAATCCGATACTATTTCGGTGTTTTATCGTCAATAAGAAGTTCGGAGGGATACGGTAAACCTGAAGTGAACCATCGGAATCTATAACTAGTGTCACAGGAATGGTTCAAAACGTAGACAGTAAGAAGAGTCAGTTTTCTTGTACTTAAGTCGGAATTGTGCCTTTTGTATTTAATTCCGATGCAATTTCAGTGTTTCATCGTCAATAAGATGGTCAGAGGGATACAGTGAACCTGAAGTGAAGCATCGGAATCTATAACTAGTGTCACAGGAATAGTTCAAAACATAGACAGTAACAAGAGTCAGATTTCTTGTACTTAAATCGGAATTGGGCCTTTTGTATTTAATGCCGATGCAATTTCTGTGTTTCATCGTCAATAAGAAGCTCAGAGAGATACAGTAAACCTGAAGTTAAGCATCGGAATCTATAACTAGTGTCTCAGGAATGGTTCAAAGCATAGACAGTAAGAAAAGTCAGTTTTCTTGTACTTAAGTCGGCATTGTGCCTTTTGTATTTAATTCCGATGCAATTTCTGTGTTTCATCGTCAATAAGAAGGTCAGAGGGATACAGTAAACGTGAAGTAAAGCATCGTAATCTATATCGAGTGTCACATGAATGGTTCAAAATATAGACAGTAAGAGGAGTCAGTTTTCTTGTACTTAAGTCGGCATTGTACCTTTTGTATTTAATTCCGATGCAATTTCTGTGTTTCACCGTCAATAAGAAGGGCAGAGGGATACTGTAAACCTGAAGTGAAGCATCGGAATCTATAACTAGTGTCACAGTAATGGTTCGAAACATAGACAGTTTGAAGAGTCAGTTCTCTTGTACTTAAGTCGGCATTGTGCCTTTTGTATTTAATTCCGATGCAATTTATGTGTTTCATCGTCAATATGAAGGTCAGAGGCATACAGTAAACCTGAAGTGAAGCATCGGAATCTATAACTAGTGTCACAGGAATGGTTCAAAACATAGCGAGTATGTTGTGCCAGCTTTCTTGTACATTAGTCGGCATTGTGCCTTTTGTATTTAATTCCGATGCAATTTCAGTGTTTCATCGTCAATAAGAAGGTCAGAGGGATATAGTGAGCCTGAAGTGAAGCATCGGATTCTATAACTAGTGTCACAGGAATTATTCAAAACATAGATAGTAAGAAGATCAGTTTTCTTGTACTTAAGTCGGCATTGTGCCTTTTGTATTTAATCCGATGCAATTACTGTGTTTCATCGCCAATAAGAAGGACGGAGGGATACGGTAAACCTGAAGTGAAGCATCGGAATCTATAACTAGTGTCACAGGAATTGTTCAAAGCATAGACAGTAAGAAGAGTCAGATTTCTTGTACTTATGTCAGCATTGTGCCTTTTGTATTAAATTCCGATGCGATTGCTGTGTTTCATCGTCAATAAGAAGGTCAGAGGGATACAGAAAACCTGCAGTGAAGCATCGGAATTTATAACTAGTGTCACATGAATGGTTCAAAACATAGGCAGTAAGAAGAATCAGTTTTCTTGTACTTCAGTCGGCATTGTGCCGTTTGTATTTAATTCCGATGCAATTTCTGTGTTTCATCGTCAATAAGAAGGTCAGAGGGATACAGTAAACCTGAAGTGAAGCATCGGAATTTATGTTTAGTGTCACAGGAATGATTCAAAACATAGACAGTAAGAAGAGTCAGTTATCTTGTACTTAAGTCGGCATTGTGCCTTTTGTATTTATTTCCGAAGCAATTTCTGTGTTTCATCGTCAATAAGAAGGTCAGAGGGATACAGTAAACCTCAAGTAAAGCAACGGAATCTATAACGAGTTGCAAATGAAAGGTTCAAAATATAGACAGTAAGAAGAGTCACTTTTCTTGTACTTAAGTCGGCATTGTGCCTTTTGTATTTAATTCCGAAGCAATTTCTGTGTTTCATCGTCAATAAGAAGGTCAGAGGTATACAGTTAACCTGAAGTGAAGCATCGGAATCTATAACAAGTGTCACAGGTATGGTTCAAAACATAGACAGTAAGAAGAGTCAGTTTTCTTGTACTTAAGTCAGCATTGTGCCTTTTGTATTTAATTCCGATGCAATTTCTGTGTTTCATCGTCAGTAAGAACGTCAGAGGGATACAGTAAACCTGAAGTGAAGCATCGGAATCTATAACTAGTGTCACAGGAATGGTTCAAATCATAGACAGTAAGAAGAGTCAGTTTTCTTGTACTTAAGTCGGCATTGTGCATTTTCTATTTAATTCCGATACAATTTCTGTGTTTCATCGTCAATAAGAAGCTCAGAGGGATACAGTAAACCTGAAGTGAAGCATCGGAATCTATAACTAGTGTCACAGGAATGGTTCAAAACATAGACAGTAAGAAGAGTCAGTTTTCTTGTACTTAAGTCGGCATTGTGCCTTTTGTATTTAATTCCGATGCAATTTCTGTATTTCATCGTCAAGAAGAAGGTCAGAGGGATACAGTAAACCTGAAGTAAAGCATCGTAATCCTAATCGAGTGTCACATGAATGGTTTAAAATATAGACAGTAAGAAGAGTCAGTTTTCTTGTACTTAAGTCGGCATTGTACCTTTTGTATTTAATTCCGATGCAATTTCTGTGTTTCATCGTCAATAAGAAGGGCAGAGGGATACTGTAAACCTGAAGTGAAGCATCGGAATCTATAACTAGTGTCACAGGAATGGTTCAAAACATAGACAGTATGAAGAGTCAGTTCTCTTGTACTTAAGTCGGCATTGTGCCTTTTGTATTTAATTCCGATGCAATTTATGTGTTTCATCGTCAATATGAAGGTCAGAGGCATACAGTAAACCTGAAGTGAAGCATCGGAATCTATAACTAGTGTCACAGGAATGGTTCAAAACATAGAGAGTATGAAGTGCCAGCTTTCTTGTACTTAAGTCGGCATTGTGCCTTTTGTATTTAATTCCGATGCAATTTCAGTATTTCATCGTCAATAAGAAGGTGAGAGGGATATAGGGAGCCTGAAGTGAAGCATCGGACTCTATAACTAGTGTCACAGGAATTGTTCAAAGCATAGACAGTAAGAAGAGTCAGATTTCTTGTACTTATGTCAGCATTGTGCCTTTTGTATTAAATTCCGATGCGATTGCTGTGTTTCATCGTCAATAAGAAGGTCAGAGGGATACAGTAAACCTGCAGTGAAGCATCGGAATTTATAACTAGTGTCACATGAATGGTTCAAAACATAGGCAGTAAGAAGAATCAGTTTTCTTGTACTTCAGTCGGCATTGTGCCGTTTGTATTTAATTCCGATGCAATATCTGTGTTTCATCGTCAATAAGAAGGTCAGAGGGATACAGTAAACCTGAAGTGAAGCATCGGAATTTATATTTATTGTCACAGGAAAGATTCAAAACATAGACAGTAAGAAGAGTCAGTTATCTTGTACTTAAGTCGGCATTGTGCCTTTTGTATTTATTTCCGAAGCAATTTCTGTGTTTCATCGTCAATAAGAAGGTCAGAGGGACACAGTAAACCTGAAGTAAAGCAACGGAATCTATAACGAGTTGCAAATGAATGGTTCAAAACATAAACAGTAAGAAGAGTCAGTTTTCTTGTACATAAGTCGGCATTGTGCCTTTTGTATTTAATTCCGATGCAATTTCTGTGTTTCATCGTCAATAAGAAGGTCAGAGGGATACAGTAAACCTGAAGTGAAGCATCGGAATCTATAACTAGTGTCACAGGAATGGTTCAATACATAGACAGTAAGAAGAGCCAGGTTTCTTGTACTTAAGTCGGCATTGTGCCTTTTGTATTTAATTCAGATGCAATTTCAGTGTTTCATCGTCAATAAGAAGGTCAGAGGGATATAGTGAACCTGAAGTGAAGCATCGGATTCTATAACTAGTGTCACAGTAAGAAGCACAGTTTTCTTATACTTAAGTCGGCATTGTGCCTTTTGTGTTTAATCCGATACTATTTCGGTGTTTTATCGTCAATAAGAAGTTCGGAGGGATACGGTAAACCTGAAGTGAACCATCGGAATCTATAACTAGTGTCACAGGAATGGTTCAAAACATAGTCAGTAAGAAGAGTCAGTTTTCTTGTACTTAAGTCGGCATTGTGCCTTTTGTATTTAATTCCGATGCAATTTCTGTGTTTCATCGTCAATAAGAAGGGCAGAGGGATACTGTAAACCTGAAGTGAAGCATCGGAATCTATAACTAGTGTCACAGGAATGGTTAAAAACATAGACAGTATGAAGAGTCAGTTCTCTTGTACTTCAGTCGGCATTGTGCCTATTGTATTTAATTCCGATGCAATTTCTGTGTTTCATCGTCAATAAGAAGCTCAGAGAGATACAGTAAACCTGAAGTTAAGCATCGGAATCTATAACTAGTGTCTCAGGAATGGTTCAAAGCATAGACAGTAAGAAAAGTCAGTTTTCTTGTACTTAAGTCGGCATTGTGCCTTTTGTATTTAATTCCGATGCAATTTCTGTGTTTCATCGTCAATAAGAAGGTCAGAGGGATACAGTAAACGTGAAGTAAAGCATCGTAATCTATATCGAGTGTCACATGAATGGTTCAAAATATAGACAGTAAGAGGTGTCAGTTTTCTTGTACTTAAGTCGGCATTGTACCTTTTGTATTTAATTCCGATGCAATTTCTGTGTTTCATCGTCAATAAGAAGGGCAGAGGGATACTGTAAACCTGAAGTGAAGCATCGGAATCTATAACAAGTGTCACAGTAATGGTTCGAAACATAGACAGTTTGAAGAGTCAGTTCTCTTGTACTTAAGTCGGCATTGTGCCTTTTGTATTTAATTCCGATGCAATTTATGTGTTTCATCGTCAATATGAAGGTCAGAGGCATACAGTAAACCTGAAGTGAAGCATCGGAATCTATAACTAGTGTCACAGGAATGGTTCAAAACATAGAGAGTATGTTGTGCCAGCTTTCTTGTACATTAGTCGGCATTGTGCCTTTTGTATTTAATTCCGATGCAATTTCAGTGTTTCATCGTCAATAAGAAGGTCAGAGGGATATAGTGAGCCTGAAGTGAAGCATCGGATTCTATAACTAGCGTCACAGGAATTATTCAAAACATAGATAGTAAGAAGATCAGTTTTCTTGTACTTAAGTCGGCATTGTGCCTTTTGTATTTAATCCGATGCAATTACTGTGTTTCATCGCCAATAAGAAGGACGGAGGGATACGGTAAACCTGAAGTGAAGCATCGGAATCTATAACTAGTGTCACAGGAATTGTTCAAAGCATAGACAGTAAGAAGAGTCAGATTTCTTGTACTTATGTCAGCATTGTGCCTTTTGTATTACATTCCGATGCGATTGCTGTGTTTCATCGTCAATAAGAAGGTCAGAGGGATACAGAAAACCTGCAGTGAAGCATCGGAATTTATAACTAGTGTCACATGAATGGTTCAAAACATAGGCAGTAAGAAGAATCAGTTTTCTTGTACTTCAGTCGGCATTGTGCCGTTTGTATTTAATTCCGATGCAATTTCTGTGTTTCATCGTCAATAAGAAGGTCAGAGGGATACAGTAAACCTGAAGTGAAGCATCGGAATTTATGTTTAGTGTCACAGGAATGATTCAAAACATAGACAGTAAGAAGAGTCAGTTATCTTGTACTTAAGTCGGCATTGTGCCTTTTGTATTTATTTCCGAAGCAATTTCTGTGTTTCATCGTCAATAAGAAGGTCAGAGGGATACAGTAAACCTCAAGTAAAGCAACGGAATCTATAACGAGTTGCAAATGAAAGGTTCAAAATATAGACAGTAAGAAGAGTCAGTTTTCTTGTACTTAAGTCGGCATTGTACCTTTTGTATTTAATTCCGAAGCAATTTCTGTGTTTCATCGTCAATAAGAAGGTCAGAGGTATACAGTTAACCTGAAGTGAAGCATCGGAATCTATAACAAGTGTCACAGGTATGGTTCAAAACATAGACAGTAAGAAGAGTCAGTTTTCTTGTACTTAAGTCAGCATTGTGCCTTTTGTATTTAATTCCGATGCAATTTCTGTGTTTCATCGTCAGTAAGAACGTCAGAGGGATACAGTAAACCTGAAGTGAAGCATCGGAATCTATAACTAGTGTCACAGGAATGGTTCAAATCATAGACAGTAAGAAGAGTCAGTTTTCTTGTACTTAAGTCGGCATTGTGCATTTTCTATTTAATTCCGATACAATTTCTGTGTTTCATCGTCAATAAGAAGCTCAGAGGGATACAGTAAACCTGAAGTGAAGCATCGGAATCTATAACTAGTGTCACAGGAATGGTTCAAAACATAGACAGTAAGAAGAGTCAGTTTTCTTGTACTTAAGTCGGCATTGTGCCTTTTGTATTTAATTCCGATGCAATTTCTGTATTTCATCGTCAAGAAGAAGGTCAGAGGGATACAGTAAACCTGAAGTAAAGCATCGTAATCCTAATCGAGTGTCACATGAATGGTTTAAAATATAGACGGTAAGAAGAGTCAGTTTTCTTGTACTTAAGTCGGCATTGTACCTTTTGTATTTAATTCCGATGCAATTTCTGTGTTTCATCGTCAATAAGAAGGGCAGAGGGATACTGTAAACCTGAAGTGAAGCATCGGAATCTATAACTAGTGTCACAGGAATTGTTCAAAGCATAGACAGTAAGAAGAGTCAGATTTCTTGTACTTATGTCAGCATTGTGCCTTTTGTATTAAATTCCGATGCGATTGCTGTGTTTCATCGTCAATAAGAAGGTCAGAGGGATACAGTAAACCTGCAGTGAAGCATCGGAATTTATAACTAGTGTCACATGAATGGTTCAAAACATAGGCAGTAAGAAGAATCAGTTTTCTTGTACTTCAGTCGGCATTGTGCCGTTTGTATTTAATTCCGATGCAATTTCTGTGTTTCATCGTCAATAAGAAGGTCAGAGGGATACGGTAAACCTGAAGTGAAGCATCGGAATTTATATTTAGTGTCACAGGAAAGATTCAAAACATAGACAGTAAGAAGAGTCAGTTATCTTGTACTTAAGTCGGCATTGTGCCTTTTGTATTTATTTCCGAAGCAATTTCTGTGTTTCATCGTCAATAAGAAGGTCAGAGGGACACAGTAAACCTGAAGTAAAGCAACGGAATCTATAACGAGTTGCAAGTGAATGGTTCAAAACATAAACAGTAAGAAGAGTCAGTTTTCTTGTACATAAGTCGGCATTGTGCCTTTTGTATTTAATTCCGATGCAATTTCTGTGTTTCATCGTCAATAAGAAGGTCAGAGGGATACAGTAAACCTGAAGTGAAGCATCGGAATCTATAACTAGTGTCACAGGAATGGTTCAAAACATAGACAGTAAGAAGAGCCAGGTTTCTTGTACTTAAGTCGGCATTGTGCCTTTTGTATTTAATTCAGATGCAATTTCAGTGTTTCATCGTCAATAAGAAGGTCAGAGGGATATAGTGAACCTGAAGTGAAGCATCGGATTCTATAACTAGTGTCACAGTAAGAAGCACAGTTTTCTTATACTTAAGTCGGCATTGTGCCTTTTGTGTTTAATCCGATACTATTTCGGTGTTTTATCGTCAATAAGAAGTTCGGAGGGATACGGTAAACCTGAAGTGAACCATCGGAATCTATAACTAGTGTCACAGGAATGGTTCAAAACATAGTCAGTAAGAAGAGTCAGTTTTCTTGTACTTAAGTCGGCATTGTGCCTTTTGTATTTACTTCCGATGCAATTTCTGTGTTTCATCGTCAATAAGAAGGGCAGAGGGATACTGTAAACCTGAGGTGAAGCATCGGAATCTATAACTAGTGTCACAGGAATGGTTAAAAACATAGACAGTATGAAGAGTCAGTTCTCTTGTACTTCAGTCGGCATTGTGCCTTTTGTATTTAATTCCGATGCAATTTATGTGTTTCATCGTCAATATGAAGGTCAGAGGCATACAGTAAAACTGTAGTGAAGCATCGGAATCTATAACTAGTGTCACAGGAATGGTTCAAATCATAGAGAGTATGAAGTGTCAGCTTTCTTGTACTTAAGTCGGCATTGTGCCTTTTGTATTTATTTCCGATGCAATTTCAGTGTTTCATCGTCAATAAGAAGGTCAGAGGGATATAGGGAGCCTGAAGTGAAGCATCGGATTCTATAACTAGTGTCACAGGAATTATTCAAAACATAGACAGTAAGAAGATCAGTTTTCTTGTACTTAAGTCGGCATTGTGCCTTTTGTATTTAATCCGATGCAATTACTGTGTTTCATCGCCAATAAGGAGGACGGAGGGATACGGTAAACCTGAAGTGAAGCATCGGAATCTATAACTAGTGTCACAGGAATTGTTCAAAGCATAGACAGTAAGAAGAGTCAGATTTCTTGTACTTATGTCAGCATTGTGCCTTTTGTATTAAATTCCGATGCGATTGCTGTGTTTCATCGTCAATAAGAAGGTCAGAGGAATACAGTAAACCTGCAGTGAAGCATCGGAATTTATAACTAGTGTCACATGAATGGTTCAAAACATAGGCAGTAAGAAGAATGAGTTTTCTTGTACTTCAATCGGCATTGTGCCTTTTGCATTTAATTCCGATGCAATTTCTGTGTTTCATCGTCAATAAGAAGGTCAGTGGGATACAGTAAACCTGAAGTGAAGCATCGGAATCTATTACTAGTGTCACAGGAATGGTTCAAAACGTAGACAGAAAGAAGAGTCAGTTTTCTTGTACTTAAGTCGGAAATGTGCCTTTTGTATTTAATTCCGATGCAATTTCAGTGTTTCATCGTCAATAAGATGGTCAGAGGGATGCAGTGAACCTGAAGTGAAGCATCGGAATCTATAACTAGTGTCACAGGAATAGTTCAAAACATAGACAGTAAGAAGAGTCAGATTTCTTGTACTTAAATCGGCATTGGGCCTTTTGTATTTAATGCCGATGCAATTTCAGTGTTTCATCGTCAATAAGAAGGTCAGAGGGATACAGTAAACCTGCAGTGAAGCATCGGAATCAATAACTAGTGTCACATGAATGTTTCAAATCGTAGACAGTAAGAAGAGTCAGTTTTCTTGTACTTAAGTCGGCATTGTGCCTTTTGTATTTAATTCCGAAGCAATTTCTGTGTTTCATCGTCAACAAGAAGGTCAGAGGTATACAGTTAACCTGAAGTGAAGCATCGGAATCTATAACAAGTGTCACAGGTATGGTTAAAAACATAGACAGTAAGAAGAGTCAGTTTTCTTGTACTTAAGTCAGCATTGTGCCTTTTGTATTTAATTCCGATGCAATTTCTGTCTTCCATCGTCAGTAAGAACGTCAGAGGGATACAGTAAACCTGAAGTGAAGCATCGGAATCTATAAATAGTGTCACAGGAATGGTTCAAATCATAGACAGTAAGAAGAGTCAGTTTTCTTGTACTTAAGTCGGCATTGTGCTTTTTCTATTTAATTCCGGTGCAATTTGTGTGTTTCATCGTCAATAAGAAGCTCAGAGGGATACAGTAAACCTGAAGTGAAGCATCGGAATCTATAACTAGTGTGACAGGAATGGTTCAAAGCATAGACAGTAAGAAGAGTCAGTTATCTTGTACTTAAGTCGGCATTGTGCCTTTTGTATTTATTTCCGAAGCAATTTCTGTGTTTCATCGTCAATAAGAAGGTCAGAGGGATACAGTAAACCTGAAGTAAAGCAACGGAATCTATAACGAGTTGCAAATGAATGGTTCAAAACATAGACAGTAAGAAGAGTCAGTTTTCTTGCACATAAGTCGGCATTGTGCCTTTTGTATTTAATTCCGATGCAATTTCTGTGTTTCATCGTCATTAAGAAGGTCAGAGGGATACAGCAAACCTGAAATGAAGCATCGGAATCTATAACTAGTGTCACAGGAATGGTTCAAAACCTAGACAGTAAGTAGAGTCAGTTTTCTTGTACTTAAGTCGACATTGTGCCTTTTGTATTCAATTCCGATGCAATTTCTCTGTTTCATCGTCAATAAGAAGGTCAGAGGCATACAGTAAACCAGAAGTGAAGCGTCGGAATCTATAACTAGTGTCACAGGAATGGTTCAAACATAGAGAGTAAGAAGAGTAAGTTTTCTTGTACTTAAGTCGGCATTGTGCCCTTTGTATTTAATTCCGATGCAATTTCAGTGTTCCATCGCCAATAAGAAGGTCAGAGGGATACAGTGTACCTGAAGTGAAGCATCGGAATCTATAACTAGTGTCACAGGAATGGTTCAAACCATAGACAGTAAGAAGAGTCAGTTTTCTTGTACTTAAGTCGGCATTGTGCCTTTTGTATTCAATTCCGAGGCAATTTCTGTGTTTCATCGTCAATAAGAAGGTCAGAGGAATACAGTAAACCTGAAGTGAAGCATCGGAATCTATAACTAGTGTCACAGGAATGGTTCAAATCATAGACAGTAAGAAGAGTCAGTTTTCTTGTACTTATGTCGGCATTGTGCCTTTTGTATTTAATTCCGATGCAATTTCTGTGTTTCATCGTCAATGAGAAGGTCAGAGGGATACAGTAAACCTGAAGTGAAGCATCGGAATCTACAATTAGTGACACATGAATGGTTCAAAACATAGACAGTAAGAAGTTTCAGTTTGCTTGTATTTAAATCAGCATTGTGCCTATTGTATTTAATTTCGATGCAATTCCTGTGTTTCATCGTCAATAAGAAAGTCAGAGGGATACAGTAAACCTGAAGTGAAGCATCGGAATCTATAACTAGTGTCACAGGAATGGTTCAAAATATAGACAGTAGGAAGAGTCAGTTTTCTGGTACTTAAGTCGGCATTGTGCCTTTTGTATTTAATTCCGATGCAATTTATGTGTTTCATCGTCAATATGAAGGTCAGAGGGATACAGTAAACCTGAAGTAAAGCATCGTAAACTATAACGAGTGTCATATGAATGGTTCAAAATATAGACAGTAAGAAGAGTCAATTTTCTTGTACTTAAGTCGGCATTGTGCCTTTTGTATTTAATTCCGATGCAATTTCTGTGTTTCGTCGTGAATAAGAATGTCAGAGGTATACAGTAAACCTGTAGTGAAGCATCGGAATCTATAACTAGTGTCACAGGAATGGTTTAAAACATAGACAGTAAGAAGGTTCAGTTTTCTTGTACTTAAGTCGGCATTGTGCCTTTTGTATTTAATTCCGATGCAATTTCTGTGTTTCATCGTGAATAAGAAGGTCAGAGGAATACAGTAAACCTGAAGTGAAGCATCGGAATCTATAACTAGTGTCACAGAAAGAAGATCAGTTTTCTTAAACTTAAGTCGGCATTGTGCCATTTGTATTTAATCCGATACAATTTCAGTGTTTTATCGTCAATAAGAAGTTCGGAGGGATACGGTAAACCTGAATTGAAGCATCGGAATCTATAACTAGTGTCACAGGAATTGCTCAAAACATTGACAGTATGAAGAGTCAGTTTTCTTGTACTTAAGTCGGCATTGTGCATTTTGTACTTAATTCCGATGCAATTCCTGTGTTTCATCGTCAATAAGAAGGTCAGAATGATACAGTAAACCTGCAGTGAAGCATCAGAATCTATAACTAGTGTCACATGAATGTTTCAAATCATAGACCGTAAGAAGAGTCAGTTTTCTTGTACTTAAGTCGGCATTGTGCCTTTTGTATTTAATTCCGAAGCAATTTCTGTGTTTCATCGTCAATAAGAAGGTCAGAGGTATACAGTTAACCTGAAGTGAAGCATCGGAATCTATAACAAGTGTCACAGGTATGGTTCAAAGCATAGACAGTAAGAAGAGTCAGTTTTCTGGTACTTAAGTCAGCATTGTGTCCTTTGTATTTCATTCCGATGCAATTTCTGTTTTTCATCGTCAGTAAGAAGGTCAGAGGGATACAGTAAACCTGAAGTGAAGCATCGGAATCTATAACTAGTGTCACAGGAATGGTTCAAAGCATAGACAGTAAGAAGAGTCAGATTTCTTGTACTTATGTCAGCATTGTGCCTTTTGTATTAAATTCCGAAGCGATTGCTGTGTTTCATCGTCAATAAGAAGGTCAGAGGGATACAGTAAACCTGCAGTGAAGCATCGGAATTTATAACTAGTGTCACATGAATGGTTCAAAGCATAGGCAGTAAGAAGAATCACTTTTCTTGTACTTGAGTCGGCATTGTGCCTTTTGTATTTAATTCCGATGCAATTTCTGTGTTTCATCGTCAATAAGAAGGGCAGAAGGATACTGTAAACCTGACGTGAAGCATCGGAATCTATAACTAGTGTCACAGGAATGGTTCAAAACATAGACAGTATGAAGAGTCAGTTCTCTTGTACTTAAGTCGGCATTGTGCTTTTGTATTTCATTCCGATGCAATTTCTGTGTTTCATCGTCAATATGAAGGTCAGAGGCATACAGCAAACCTGAAGTGAAGCATCGGAATCTATAACTAGTGTCACAGGAATGGTTCAAAACATAGAGAGTATGAAGTGCCAGCTTTCTTGTACATAAGTCGGCATTGTGCCTTTTTTATTTAATTCCGATGCAATTTCAGTGTTTCATCGTCAATAAGAAGGTCAGAGGGATATAGTGAGCCTGAAGTGAAGCATCGGATTCTACAACTAGTGTCACAGGAATTATTCAAAACATAGATAGTAAAAAGATCAGTTTTCTTGTACTTAAGTCGGCATTGTGCCTTTTGTATTTAATCCGATGCAATTACTGTGTTTCATCGCCAATAAGAATTACGGAGGGATACGGTAAACCTGAAGTGAAGCATCGGAATCTATAACTAGTGTTACAGGAATTGTTCAAAACATAGACAGTAAGAAGAGTCAGATTTCTTGTACTTATATCAGCATTGTGCCTTTTGTATTAAATTCCGATGCGATTGCTGTGTTTCATCGTCAATAAGAAGGTCAGAGGGATACAGTAAACCTGCAGTGAAGCATCGGAATTTATAACTAGTGTCAACGGAATGGTTCAAACCATAGACAGTAAGAAGAGTAAGTTTTCTTGTACTTAAGTCGGCATTGTGCCCTTTGTATTTAATTCCGATGCAATTTCATTGTTCCATCGCCAATAAGAAGGTCAGAGGGATACAGTGTACCTGAAGTGAAGCATCGGAATCTATAACTAGTGTCACAGGAATGGTTCAAATCATAGACAGTAAGAAGAGACAGTTTTCTTGTACTTAGGTCGGCATTGTGCCTTTTATATTTAATTCCGATGCAATTTCTGTGTTTCATCGCCAATGAGAAGGTCAGAGGGATACAGTAAACCTGAAGTGAAGCATCGGAATCTATAATTAGTGACACATGAATGGTTCAAAACATAGACAGTAAGAAGATTCAGTTTTCTTGTATTTAAATCAGCATTGAGCCTTTTGTATATAATTTCGATGCAATTTCTGTGTTTCATCGTCAAGAAGAAGGTCAGAGGGATACAGTAAATCTGAAGTGAAGCATCGGAATCTATAATTAGTGTCACAGGAATGGTTCAAAATATAGACAGTAGGAAGAGTCAGTTTTCTTGTACTTAAGTCGGCATTGTGCCTTTTGTATTTAATTCCGATGCAATTTATGTGTTTCTTCGTCAATATGAAGGTCAGAGCGATACAGTAAACCTGAAGTAAAGCATCGTAAACTATAACGAGTGTCATACGAATGGTTAAAAATATAGACAGTAAGAAGAGTCAATTTTCTTGTACTTAAGTCGGCATTGTGCCCTTTGTATTTAATTCCGATGCAAATTCTGTGTTTCGTCGTGAATAAGAATGTCAGAGGTATACAGTAAACCTGTAGTGAAGCATCGAAATCTATAACTAGTGTCACAGGAATGGTTTAAAACATAGACAGTAAGAGGGTTCAGTTTTCTTGTACTTAAGTCGGCATTGTGCCTTTTGTATTTAATTCCGATGCAATTTCTGTGTTTCATCGTGAATAAGAAGGTCAGAGGCATACAATAAACCTGAAGTGAAGCATCGGAATCTATAACTACTGTCACAGGAATGGTTCAAAACATAGACAGTAAGAAGAGTCAGGTTTCTTGTACTTAAGTCTGCATTGTGCCTTTTGTATTTAATTCCGATGCAATTTCAGTATTTCATCGTCAATAAGAAGGTCAGAGGTATATAGTGAGCCTGAAGTGAAGCATCGGATTCTATAACTAGTGTCACAGGAATTATTCAAAACATACAGTAAGAAGATCAGTTTTCTTGTACTTAAGTTGGCATTGTGCCTTTTGTATTTAATCCGATGCATTAAACTGTGTTTCATCGCCAATATGAAGGACGGAGGGATAGGGTAAACCTGAAGTGAAGCATCGGAATCTATAAGTAGTGTCACAGGAATTGTTCAAAGCATAGTCAGTAAGAAGAGTCAGATTTCTTGTACTTATGTCAGCATTGTGGCTTTTGTATTAAATTCCGAAGCGATTGCTGTGTTTCATCGTCAATAAGAAGGTCAGAGGGATACAGTAAACCTGCAGTGAAGCGTCGGAATTTATAACTAGTGTCACATGAATGGTTCAAAACATAGGCAGTAAGAAGAATCAGTTTCCTTTTACTTCAGTCGGCATTGTGCCTTTTGTATTTAATTCCGATGCAATTTCTGTGTTTCATCGTCAATAAGAAGGTCAGAGGGATACAGTAAACCTGAAGTGAAGCATCGGAATTTATATTTAGTGTCACAGGAATGATTCAAAACATAGAGTGTAAGATGAGTCAGTTATCTTGTACTTAGGTCGGCATTGTGCCTTTTCTATTTATTTCCGAAGCAATTTCTGTGTTTCATCGTCAATAAGAAGGTCAGAGCGATACAGCAAAGCTGAAGTGAAGCATCGGAATCTATACCTAGTGTCACAGGAATGGTTCAAAACATAGACAGTAAGAAGAGTAAGTTTTCTTGTACTTAAGTCGGCATTGTGACATTTGTATTTAATTCCGTTACAATTTCATTGTTCCATCGCCAATCAGAAGGTCAGAGGGATACAGTGAATCTGAAGTGAAGCATCGGAATCTATAACTAGTGTCACAGAAATGGTTCACACCATAGACAGTAAGAAGAGTCAGTTTTCTTGTACTTAAGTCGGCATTGTGATTTTTGTATTTAATTCCGAGGCAATTTCTGTGTTTCATCGTCAATAAGAAGGCCAGAGGAATACAGTAAACATGAAGTGAAGCATCGGAATCTATAACTAGTGTCACAGGAATGGTTCAAATCATAGACAATAAGAAGAGTCAGTTTTCTTGTACTTAGGTCGGCATTGTGCATTTTGTATTTAATTCCGATGCAATTTCTGTGTTTCATCGTCAATGAGAAGGTCAGAGTGATACAGTAAACCTGAAGTGAAGCATCGCAATCTATAATTAGTGACACATGAATGGTTCAAAACATAGAGAGTAAGAAGAGTCAGTTTTCTTGTATTTAAATCAGCATTGTGCCTTTTGTATTTAATTTCGATGCAATTTCTGTGTTTCATCGTCAATAAGAAGGTCAGAGGGATACAGTAAACCTGAAGTGAAGCATAGGAATCTATAACAGGTGTCACAGGAATTTTTCAAAACATAGACAGTAGGAAGCGTCAGTTTTCTTGTACTTAAGTCGTCATTGTGCCTTTGTATTTAATTCCGATGCAATTTATGTGTTTCATCGTCAATATGAAGGTCAGAGGGATACAGTAAACCTGAAGTAAAGCATCGCAAACTATACCGAGTGTCATATGAATGGTTCAAAATATAGACAGTAAGAAGAGTCAATTTTCTTGTACTTAAGTCGGCATTGTGCCTTTTGTATTTAATTCCGATGCAATTTCAGTGTTTCATCGTCAATAAGATGGTCAGAGGGATACAGTGAACCTGAAGTGAAGCATCGGAATCTATAACTAGTGTCACAGGAATGGTTCAAACATAGAAAGTAAGAAGAGTCAGGTTTCTTGTATTTAAGTCGGCATTGGGAGGCTTGTATTTAGTTCCGATGCAATTTCAGTGTTTCATCGTCAATAAGAAGGTCAGAGGGATACAGTAAACCTGAAGTGAAGCATCGGAATCTGTAACTAGTGTCACAGGAATGGTTCAAAACATAGACTCTAAGAAGAGTTTGTTGTTTTGTACTTAAGTCGGCATTGTGCCTTTTGTATTTAATTCCGATGCAATTTCTGTGTTTCATCGTTAATAAGACGGTCAGTGGGATACAGTAAACCTGAAGTGAAGCATCGGAATCTATAACTAGCGTCACAGGAATGGTTCAAAACACAGACAGTTAGAAGAGTCAGTTATCTTGTACTTAAGTCGGCATTGTGGCTTTTGTATTTAATTCCGAAGCAATTTCTGTGTTTCATCGTCAAGAAGAAGGTCAGAGGGATACAGTAAACCTGAAGTAAAGCATCGTAAACTATAACGAGTGTCATATGAATGGTTCAAAATATAGACAGTAAGAAGAGTCAGTTTTCTTGTACTTAAGTCGGCATTGTGCCTTTTGTATTTAATTCCGGTGCAATTTCTGTGTTTCATGTGAATAAGAAGGTCAGAGGCATACAAAAACCTGAAGTGAAGCATCGGAATCTATAACTAGTGTCACAGGAATATTTCAAAACATAGACAAGAAGAAGAGTAAGTTTTCTCGTACTTAAGTCGGCATTGTGCATTTTGTATTTAATTCCGATGCAATTTCATTGTTCCATCGCCAATAAGAAGGTCAGAGGTATACAGTGAACCTGAAGTGAAGCATCGGAATCTATAACTTTGTGTCACAGGAATGGTTCAAACCATAGACAGTAAGAAGAGTCAGTTTTCTTGTACTTAAGTCGGCATTGTGCCTTTTGTATTTAATTCCGAGGCAATATCTGTGTTTCATCGTCAATAAGAAGGTCAGAGGAATACAGTAAACCTGAAGTGAAGCATCGGAATCTATAACTAGTGTCACAGGAATGGTTCAAATCATAGACAGTAAGAAGAGTCAGTTTTCTTGTACTTAGGTCGGGATTGTGCCTTTCGTATTTAATTCCGATGCAATTTCAGTGTTTCATCGTCAATAAGAAGGTCAGAGGGATACAGTAAACCTGAAGTGAAGCATCGGAATCTATAATTAGTGACACATTAATGGTTCAAAACATAGACAGTAAGAAGAGTCAGTTTTCTTGTATTTAAATCAGCATTGTGCCTTTTGTATTTAATTTCGATGCAATTTCTGTGTTTCATCGTCAATAAGATGGTCAGAGGGATACAGTAAACCTGAAGTGAAGCATCGGAATCTATAACTAGTGTCACAGGAATGGTTCAAAACATAGACAGTAAGAAGAGTCAGTTATCTTGTGCTTAAGTCGGCATTGTGCCTTTTGTATTGAATCCCGAAGCAATTTATGTGTTTCATCGTCAATAAGAAGGTCAGAGGGATACAGTAAATCTGAAGTGAAGCATCGGAATCCGTAACTAGTGTCACAGGGATGGTTCAAAACATAGACTGTAAGAAGAGTTTGTTTTCTTGTACTTAAGTCGGCATTGTGCCTTTTGTATTTAGTTCCGATGCAATTTCTGTGTTTCATCGTTAATGAGACGGTCAGTGGGATACAGTAAACCTGAAGTGAAGCATCGGAATCTATAACTAGCGTCACAGGAATGGTTCAAAGCACAGACAGTTAGAAGAGTCTGTTATCTTGTACTTAAGTCGGCATTGTGGGTTTTGTATTTAATTCCGATGCAATTTCTGTGTTTCATCGTCAATAAGAAGGTCTGAGGCATACAGTAAACCTGAAGTAAAGCATCGTAAACTATACCGAGTGTCATATGAATGGTTCAAAATATAGACAGTAAGAAGAGTCAATTTTCTTGTACTTAAGTCGGCATTGTGCCTTTTGTATTTAATTCCGATGCAATTTCAGTGTTTCATGGTCAATAAGATGGTCAGAGGGATACAGTGAACCAGAAGTAAAGCATCGGAATCTATAACTAGTGTCACAGGAATGGTTCAAACATAGAAAGTAAGAAGAGTCAGGTTTCTTGTATTTAAGTCGGCATTGGGCCGCTTGTATTTAGTTCCGATGCATTTTCAGTGTTTCATCGTCAATAAGAAGGTCAAGGGATACAGTAAACCTGAAGTGAAGCATCGGAATCTGTAACTAGTGTCACAGGAATGGTTCAAAACATAGACTCTAAGAAGAGTTTGTTGTCTTGTACTTAAGTCGGCATTGTGCGTTTTGTATTTAATTCCGATGCAATTTCTGTGTTTCATCGTTAATAAGACGGTCAGTGGGATACAGTAAACCTGAAGTGAAGCATCGGAATCTATAACTAGCGTCACAGGAATGGTTCAAAACACAGACAGTTAGAAGAGTCAGTTTTCTTGTACTTAAGTCGGCATTGTGGCTTTTGTATTTAATTCCGATGCAATTTCTGTGTTTCGTCGTGAACAAGAATGTCAGAGGTATACAGTAAACCTGTAGTGAAGCATCGAAATCTATAACTAGTGTCACAGGAATGGTTTAAAACATAGACAGTAAGAAGGTTCAGTTTTCTTGTACTTAAGTCGGCATTGTGCCTTTTGTATTTAATTCCGATGCAATTTCTGTGTTTCATCGTGAATAAGAAGGTCAGAGGCATACAATAAACCTGAAGTGAAGCATCGGAATCTATAACTAGTGTCACAGGAATGGTTCAAAACATAGACAGTAAGAAGAGTCAGGTTTCTTGTACTTAAGTCGGCATTGTGCCTTTTGTATTTAATTCCGATGCAATTTCAGTATTTCATCGTCAATAAGAAGGTCAGAGGTATATAGTGAGCCTGAAGTGAAGCATCGGATTCTATAACTAGTGTCACAGGAATTATTCAAAACATAGACAGTAAGAAGATCAGTTTTCTTGTACTTAAGTTGGCATTGTGCCTTTTGTATTTAATCCGATGCATTAAACTGTGTTTCATCGCCAATATGAAGGACGGAGGGATACGGTAAACCTGAAGTGAAGCATCGGAATCTATAAGTAGTGTCACAGGAATTGTTCAAAGCATAGTCAGTAAGAAGAGTCAGATTTCTTGTACTTATGTCAGCATTGTGCCTTTTGTATTAAATTCCGAAGCGATTGCTGTGTTTCATCGTCAATAAGAAGGTCAGAGGGATACAGTAAACCTGCAGTGAAGCGTCGGAATTTATAACTAGTGTCACATGAATGGTTCAAAACATAGGCAGTAAGAAGAATCAGTTTCCTTTTACTTCAGTCGGCATTGTGCCTTTTGTATTTAATTCCGTTGCAATTTCTGTGTTTCATCGTCAATAAGAAGGTCAGAGGGATACAGTAAACCTGAAGTGAAGCATCGGAATTTATATTTAGTGTCACAGGAATGATTCAAAACATAGACAGTAAGATGAGTCAGTTATCTTGTACTTAGGTCGGCATTGTGCCTTTTCTATTTATTTCCGAAGCAATTTCTGTGTTTCATCGTCAATAAGAAGGTCAGAGCGATACAGTAAACCTGAAGTAAAGCATCGGAATCTATGACGAGTTTCAAATGAATGGTTCAAAACATAGACAGTAAGAAGAGTCAGTTTTCTTGTACATAAGTCGGCATTGTGCCTTTTGTATTTAATTCCGATGCAATTTCTGTGTTTCATCGTCAATAAGAAGGTCAGAGGGATACAGCAAAGCTGAAGTGAAGCATCGGAATCTATAACTAGTGTCACAGGAATGGTTCAAAACCTAGACAGTAAGAAGAGTAAGTTTTCTTGTACTTAAGTCGGCATTGTGCCATTTGTATTTAATTCCGTTACAATTTCATTGTTCCATCGCCAATCAGAAGGTCAGAGGGATACAGTGAATCTGAAGTGAAGCATCGGAATCTATAACTAGTGTCACAGAAATGGTTCACACCATAGACAGTAAGAAGAGTCAGTTTTCTTGTACTTAAGTCGGCATTGTGATTTTTGTATTTAATTCCGAGGCAATTTCTGTGTTTCATCGTCAATAAGAAGGTCAGAGGAATACAGTAAACCTGAAGTGAAGCATCGGAATCAATAACTAGTGTCACAGGAATGGTTCAAATCATAGACAATAAGAAGAGTCAGTTTTTTTGTACTTAGGTCGGCATTGTGTCTTTTGTATTTAATTACGATGCAATTTCTGTGTTTCATCGTCAATAAGAAGGTCAGAGGGATACAGTAAACCTGAAGTGAAGCATAGGAATCTATAACAGGTGTCACAGGAATGGTTCAAAACATAGACAGTAGGAAGCGTCAGTTTTCTTGTACTTAAGTCGTCATTGTGCCTTTTGTATTTAATTCCGATGCAATTTATGTGTTTCATCGTCAATATGAAGGTCAGAGGGATACAGTAAACCTGACGTAAAGCATCGTAAACTATACCGAGTGTCATATGAATGGTTCAAAATATAGACAGTAAGAAGAGTCAATTTTCTTGTACTTAAGTCGGCATTGTGTCTTTTGTATTTAATTCCGATGCAATTTCAGTGTTTCATCGTCAATAAGATGGTCAGAGGGATACAGTGAACCTGAAGTGAAGCATCGGAATCTATAACTAGTGTCACAGGAATGGTTCAAACGTAGAAAGTAAGAAGAGTCAGGTTTCTTGTATTTAAGTCGGCATTGGGCCGCTTGTATTTAGTTCCGATGCAATTTCAGTGTTTCATCGTCAATAAGAAGGTCAGAGGGATACAGTAAACCTGAAGTGAAGCATCGGAATCTGTAACTAGTGTCACAGGAATGGTTCAAAACATAGACCCTAAGAAGAATTTATTGTCTTGTACTTAAGTCGGCATTGTGCCTTTTGTATTTAATTCCGATGCAATTTCAGTGTTTCATCGTTAATAAGACGGTCAGTGGAATACAGTAAACCTGAAGTGAAGCATCGGAATCTATAACTAGCGTCACAGGAATGGTTCAAAACACAGACAGTTAGAAGAGTCAGTTATCTTGTACTTAAGTCGGCATTGTGGCTTTTGTATTTAATTCCGAAGCAATTTCTGTGTTTCATCGTCAAGAAGAAGGTCAGAGGGATACAGCAAACCTGAAGTAAAGCATCGTAAACTATAACGAGTGTCATATGAATGGTTCAAAATATAGACAGTAAGAAGAGTCAGTTTTCTTGTACATAAGTCGGCATTGTGCCTTTTGCATTTAATTCCGATGCAATTTCTGTGTTTCATGTGAATAAGAAGGTCAGAGGCATACAAAAACCTGAAGTGAAGCATCGGAATCTATAACTAGTGTCACAGGAATGGTTCAAAACATAGACAGTAAGAAGAGTCAGGTTTCTTGTACTTAAGTCGGCATTGGGCCGCATGTATTTAGTTCCGATGCAATTTCAGTGTTTCATCGTCAATAAGAAGGTCAGAGGGATACAGTAAACCTGAAGTGAAGCATCGTAATCTGTAACTAGTGTCACAGGAATGGTTCAAAACATAGACTCTAAGAAGAGTTTGTTGTCTTGTACTTAAGTCGGCATTGTGCCTTTTGTATTTAATTCCGATGCAATTGCTGTGTTTCATCGTTAATAAGACGGTCAGTGGGATACAGTAAACCTGAAGTGAAGCATCGGAATCTATAACTAGCGTCACAGGAATGGTTCAAAACACAGACAGTTGGAAGAGTCAGTTATCTTGTACTTAAGTCGGCATTGTGGCTTTTGTATTTAATTCCGAAGCAATTTCTGTGTTTCATCGTCAAGAAGAAGGTCAGAGGGATACAGTAAACCTGAAGTAAAGCATCGTAAACTATAACGGGTGTCATATGAATGGTTCAAAATATAGACAGTAAGAAGAGTCATTTTTCTTGTACTTAAGTCGGCATTGTGCCTTTTGTATTTAATTCCGATGCAATTTCTGTGTTTCATGTGAATAAGAAGGTCAGAGGCATACAAAAACCTGAAGTGAAGCATCGGAATCTATAACTAGTGTCACAGGAATGGTTCAAAACATAGACAGTAAGAAGAGTCAGGTTTCTTGTACTTAAGTCGGCAATGTGCCTTTTGTATTTAATTCCGATGCAATTTCAGTGTTTCATCGTCAATAAGAAGGTCAGAGGGATATAGTGAGCCTGAAGTGAAGCATCTGATTCTATAACAAGTGTCACAGGAACTATTCAAAACATAGACAGTAAGAAGATCAGTTTTCTTGTACTTAAGTCGGCATTGTGCCTTTTGTATTTAATCCGATGCATTAAACTGTGTTTCATCGCCAATAAGAAGGACGGAGGGATACGGTAAAACTGAAGTGAAGCATCGGAATCTATAACTAGTGTCACAGGAATTGTTCAAAGCATAGACAGTAAGAAGAGTCAGATTTCTTGTACTTATGTCAGCATTGTGTCTTTTGTATTAAATTCCGATGCGATTGCTGTGTTTCATCGTCAATAAGAAGGTCAGAGGGATACAGTAAACATGCAGTGAAGCATCGGAATTTATAACTAATGTCACATGAATGGTTCAAAACATAGGCAGTAATAAGAATCAGTTTTCTTGTACTTCAGTCGGCATTGTGCCTTTTGTATTTAATTCCGATGCAATTTCTGTGTTTCATCGTCAATAAGAAGGTCAGAGGGATACAGTAAACCTGAAGTGAAGCACCGGAATTTATATTCAGTGTCACAGGAATGATTCAAAACATAGAAAGTAAGAAGAGTCAGTTATCTTGGACTTAAGTCGGCATTGTGCCTTTTGTATTTATTTCCGAAGCAATTTCTGTGTTTCATAGTCAATAAGAAGGTCAGAGGGATACAGTAAACCTGAAGTAAAGCATCGGAATCTATAACGAGTTTCAAATGAATGGTTCTAAACATAGACAGTAAGAAGAGTCAGTTTCCTTGTACATAAGTCGGCATTGTGCCTTTTGTATTTAATTCCGATGCAATTTCAGTGTTTCATCGTCAATAAGAAGGTCAGAGGGATACAGTAAACCTGAAGTGAAGCATCGGAATCTATAATTAGTGACACATTAATGGTTCAAAACATAGACAGTAAGAAGAGTCAGTTTTCTTGTATTTAAATCAGCATTGTGCCTTTTGTATTTAATTTCGATGCAATTTCTGTGTTTCATCGTCAATAAGAAGGTCAGAGGCATACAAAAACCTGAAGTGAAGCATCGGAATCTATAACTAGTGTCACAGGAATGGTTCAAAACATAGACAGTAATAAGAGTCAGGTTTCTTGTACTTAAGTCGGCATTGTGCCTTTTGTATTTAATTCCGATGCAATTTCAGTGTTTCATCGTCAATAAGAAGGTCAGAGGGATATAGGGAGCCTGAAGTGAAGCATCTGATTCTATAACTAGTGTCACAGGAATTATTCAAAACATAGACAGTAAGAAGATCAGTTTTCTTGTACTTAAGTCGGCATTGTGCCTTTTGTATTTAATCCGATGCATTAAACTGTGTTTCATCGCCAATAAGAAGGACGGAGGGATACGGTAAAACTGAAGTGAAGCATCGGAATCTATAACTAGTGTCACAGGAATTGTTCAAAGCATAGACAGTAAGAAGAGTCAGATTTCTTGTACTTATGTCAGCATTGTGTCTTTTGTACTAAATTCCGATGCGATTGCTGTGTTTCATCGTCAATAAGAAGGTCAGAGGGATACTGTAAACATGCAGTGAAGCATCGGAATCTATAACTAGTGTCACAGGAATATTTCAAAACATAGACAAGAAGAAGAGTAAGTTTTCTCGTACTTAACTCGGCATTGTGCATTTTGTATTTTATTCCGATGCAATTTCAGTGTTTCATGGTCAATAAGATGGTCAGAGGGATAAAGTGAACCTGAAGTAAAGCATCGGAATCTATAACTAGTGTCACAGGAATGGTTCAAACATAGAAAGTAAGAAGAGTCAGGTTTCTTGTATTTAAGTCGGCATTGGGCCGCTTGTATTTAGTTCCGATGCAATTTCAGTGTTTCATCGTCAATAAGAAGGTCAAGGGATACAGTAAACCTGAAGTGAAGCATCGGAATCTATAAGTAGCGTCACAGGAATGGTTCAAAACACAGACAGTTAGAAGAGTCAGTTATCTTGTACTTAAGTCGGCATTGTGGCTTTTGTATTTAATTCCGATGCAATTTCTGTGTTTCGTCGTGAATAAGAATGTCAGAGGTATACAGTAAACCTGTAGTGAAGCATCGAAATCTATAACTAGTGTCACAGGAATGGTTTAAAACATAGACAGTAAGAAGGTTCAGTTTTCTTGTACTTAAGTCGGCATTGTGCCTTTTGTATTTAATTCCGATGCAATTTCTGTGTTTCATCGTGAATAAGAAGGTCAGAGGCATACAATAAACCTGAAGTGAAGCATCGGAATCTATAACTAGTGTCACAGGAATGGTTCAAAACATAGACAGTAAGAAGAGTCAGGTTTCTTGTACTTAAGTCGGCATTGTGCCTTTTGTATTTAATTCCGATGCAATTTCAGTATTTCATCGTCAATAAGAAGGTCAGAGGTATATAGTGAGCCTGAAGTGAAGCATCGGATTCTATAACTAGTGTCACAGGAATTATTCAAAACATAGACAGTAAGAAGATCAGTTTTCTTGTACTTAAGTTGGCATTGTGCCTTTTGTATTTAATCCGATGGATTAAACTGTGTTTCATCGCCAATATGAAGGACGGAGGGATACGGTAAACCTGAAGTGAAGCATCGGAATCTATAAGTAGTGTCACAGGAATTGTTCAAAGCATAGTCAGTAAGAAGAGTCAGATTTCTTGTACTTATGTCAGCATTGTGCCTTTTGTATTAAATTCCGAAGCGATTGCTGTGTTTCATCGTCAATAAGAAGGTCAGAGGGATACAGTAAACCTGCAGTGATGCGTCGGAATTTATAACTAGTGTCACATGAATGGTTCAAAACATAGGCAGTAAGAAGAATCAGTTTCCTTTTACTTCAGTCGGCATTGTGCCTTTTGTATTTAATTCCGATGCAATTTCTGTGTTTCTCGTCAATAAGAAGGTCAGAGGGATACAGTAAACCTGAAGTGAAGCATCGGAATTTATATTTAGTGTCACAGGAATGATTCAAAACATAGACAGTAAGATGAGTAAGTTATCTTGTACTTAGGTCGGCATTGTGCCTTTTCTATTTATTTCCGAAGCAATTTCTGTGTTTCATCGTCAATAAGAAGGTCAGAGCGATACAGTAAACCTGAAGTAAAGCATCGGAATCTATGACGAGTTTCAAATGAATGGTTCAAAACATAGACAGTAAGAAGAGTCAGTTTTCTTGTACATAAGTCGGCATTGTGCCTTTTGTATTTAATTCCGATGCAATTTCTGTGTTTCATCGTCAATAAGAAGGTCAGAGGGATACAGCAAAGCTGAAGTGAAGCATCGGAATCTATAACTACTGTCACAGGAATGGTTCAAAACATAGACAGTATGAAGAGTAAGTTTTCTTGTACTTAAGTCGGCATTGTGCCATTTGTATTTAATTCCGTTACAATTTCATTGTTCCATCGCCAATCAGAAGGTCAGAGGAATACAGTGAATCTGAAGTGAAGCATCGGAATCTATAACTAGTGTCACAGAAATGGTTCACACCATAGACAGTAAGAAGAGTCAGTTTTCTTGTACTTAAGTCGGCATTGTGATTTTTGTATTTAATACCGAGGCAATTTCTGTGTTTCATCGTCAATAAGAAGGTCAGAGGAATACAGTAAACCTGAAGTGAAGCATCGGAATCTATAACTAGTGTCACAGGAATGGTTCAAATCATAGACAGTAAGAAGAGTCAGTTTTCTTGTACATAGGACGGGATTGTGCCTTTTGTATTTAATTCCGATGCAATTTCAGTGTTTCATCGTCAATAAGAAGGTCAGAGGGATACAGTAAACCTGAAGTGAAGCATCGGAATCTATAATTAGTGACACATTATTGGTTCAAAACATAAACAGTAAGAAGAGTCAGTTTTCTTGTATTTAAATCAGCATTGTACCTTTTGTATTTAATTTCGATGCAATTTCTGTGTTTCATCTTCAATAAGAAGGTCAGAGGGATACAGTAAACCTGAAGTGAAGCATCGGAATCTATAACTAGTGTCACAGGAATGGTTCAAAACATAGACAGTAAGAAGAGTCAGTTATCTTGTGCTTAAGTCGGCATTGTGCCTTTTGTATTTAATCCCGAAGCAATTTCTGTGTTTCATCGTCAATAAGAAGGTCAGAGGGATACAGTAAACCTGAAGTGAAGCATCGGAATCCGTAACTAGTGTCACAGGAATGGTTCAAAACATAGACTGTAAGAAGAGTTTGTTTTCTTGTACTTAAGTCGGCATTGTGCCTTTTGTATTTAATTCCGATTCAGTTTCTGTGTTTCGTCGTGAATAAGAATGTCAGAGGTATACAGTAAACCTGTAGTGAAGCATCGGAATCTATAACTAGTGTCACAGGAATGGTTTAAAACATAGACAGTATGAAGGTTCAGTTTTCTTGTACTTAAGTCGGCATTGTGCCTTTTGTATTTAATTCCGATGCAATTTCTGTGTTTCATCGTCAATAAGAAGGTCAGAGGCATACAGTAAACCTGAAGTGAAGCATCGGAATCTATAACTAGTGTCACAGGAATGGTTCAAAACATAGACAGTAAGAAGACACAGGTTTTTTGTACTTAAGTCGGCATTGTGCCTTTTGTATTTAATTCCGATGCAATTTCAGTGTTTCATCGTCAATAAGAAGGTCAGAGGGATATAGTGAACCTGAAGTGAAGCATCGGATTCTATATCTAGTGTCACAGTAAGAAGATCAGTTTTCTTATACTTAAGTCGGCATTGTGCCTTTTATATTTAATCCGATACAATTTCGGTGTTTTATCGTCAATAAGAAGTTCGGAGGGATAATGTAAACCTGAAGTGAAGCATCGGAATCTATAACTAGTGTCACAGGAATTGTTCAAAACATAGACAGTATGAAGAGTCAGTTTTCTTGTACTTAAGTCGGCATTGTTCCTTTTGTACTTAATTCCGAAGCAATTTCTGTGTTTCATCGTCAACAAGAAGGTCAGAGGTATACAGTTAACCTGAAGTGAAGCATCGGAATCAATAACAAGTGTCACAGGTATGGTTCAAAACATAGACAGTAAGAAGAGTCAGTTTTCTTGTACTTAACTCGGCATTGTGCCTTTTGTATTTAATTCCGATTCAATTTCTGTGTTTCATCGTCAAGAAGAAGGTCAGAGGGATACAGTAATCCTGAAGTAAAGCATCGTAATCTATATCGAGTGTCACATGAATGGTTCAAATTATAGACAGTAAGAAGAGTCAGTTTTCTTGTACTTAAGTCGGCATTGTACCTTTTATATTTAATTCCGATGCAATTTCTGTGTTTCATCGTCAGTAAGAAGGTCAGAGGGATACAGTAAACCTAAAGTGACGCATCGGAATCTATAACTAGTGTAACAGGAATGGTTCAAATCATAGACAGTAAGAAGAATCAGTTTTCTTGTACTTAAGTCGGCTTTGGGCCTTTTCTATTTAATTACGATGCAATTTCTGTGTTTCATCGTCAATAAGAAGCTCAGAGGGATACAGTAAACCTGAAGTGAGGCATCGGAATCTATAACTAGTGTCACAGGAATGGTTCAAATCATAGACAGTAAGAAGAGTCAGTTTTCTTGTACTTATGTCGGCATTGTGCCTTTTGTATTTAATTCCGATGCAATTTCTGTGTTTCATCGTCAAGAAGAAGGTCAGACGGATACAGTAAACCTGAAGTAAAGCATCGTATTCTATATCGAGTGTCACATGAATGGTTAAAAATATAGACAGTAAGAAGAGTCAGTTTTCTTGTACTTAAGTCGGCATTGTGCCTTTTGTATTTTATTCCGAGGCAATATCTGTGTTTCATCGTCAATAAGAAGGTCAGAGGAATACAGTAAACCTGAAGTGAAGCATCGGAATCTATAACTAGTGTCACAGGAATGGTTCAAATCATAGACAGTAAGAAGTGTCAGTTTTCTTGTACTTAGGTCGGGATTGTGTATTTTGTATTTAATTCCGATGCAATTTCAGTGTTTCATCGTCAATAAGAAGGTCAGAGGGATACAGTAAAACTGAAGTGAAGCATCGGAATCTATAATTAGTGACACATTAATGGTTCATAACATAGACAGTAAGGAGAGTCAGTTTTCTTGTATTTAAATCAGCATTGTGCCTTTTGTATTTAATTTCGATGCAATTTCTGTGTTTCATCGTCAATAAGAAGGTCAGAGGGATACAGTAAACCTGAAGTGAAGCATCGGAATCTATAACTAGTGTCACAGGAATGGTTCAAATCATAGACAGTAAGAAGAGTCAGTTATCTTGTGCTTAAGTCGGCATTGTGCCTTTTGTATTTAATCCCGAAGCAATTTCTGTGTTTCATCGTCAATAAGAAGGTCAGAGGGATACTGTAAACCTGAAGTGAAGCATCGGATTCCGTAACTAGTGTCACAGGAATGGTTCAAAACATAGACTGTAAGAAGAGTTTGTTTTCTTGTTCTTAAGTCGTCATTGTGCCTTTTGTATTTAATTCCGATGCAATTTCTGTGTTTCATCGTTAATGAGACGGTCAGTGAAATACAGTAAACCTGAAGTGAAGCATCGGAATCTATAACTAGCGTCACAGGAATGGTTCAAAGCACAGACAGTTAGAAGAGTCTGTTATCTTGTACTTAAGTCGGCATTGTGGGTTTTGTATTTAATTCCGATGCAATTTCTGTGTTTCATCGTCAATAAGAAGGACAGAGGCATACAGTAAACCTGAAGTAAAGCATCGTAAGCTATAACGAGTGTCATATGAATGGTTCAAAACATAGACAGTAAGAAGAGTCAGTTTTCTTGTACTTAGGTCGGCATTGTATCTTTTGTATTTAATTCCGATTCAGTTTCTGTGTTTCGTCGTGAATAAGAATGTCAGAGGTATACAGTAAACCTGTAGTGAAGCATCGGAATCTATAACTAGTGTCACAGGAATGGTTTAAAACATAGACAGTATGAAGGTTCAGTTTTCTTGTACTTAAGTCGGCATTGTGCCTTTTGTATTTAATTCCGATGCAATTTCTGTGTTTCATCGTCAATAAGAAGGTCAGAGGCATACAGTAAACCTGAAGTGAAGCATCGGAATCTATAACTAGTGTCACAGGAATGGTTCAAAACATAGACAGTAAGAAGACACAGGTTTTTTGTACTTAAGTCGGCATTGTGCCTTTTGTATTTAATTCCGATGCAATTTCAGTGTTTCATCGTCAATAAGAAGGTCAGAGGGGATATAGTGAACCTGAAGTGAAGCCATCGGATTCTATATCTAGTGTCACAGTAAGAAGATCAGTTTTCTTATACTTAAGTCGGCATTGTGCCTTTTATATTTAATCCGATACAATTTCGGTGTTTTATCGTCAATAAGAAGTTCGGAGGGATAATGTAAACCTGAAGTGAAGCATCGGAATCTATAACTAGTGTCACAGGAATTGTTCAAAACATAGACAGTATGAAGAGTCAGTTTTCTTGTACTTAAGTCGGCATTGTTCCTTTTGTACTTAATTCCGAAGCAATTTCTGTGTTTCATCGTCAACAAGAAGGTCAGAGGTATACAGTTAACCTGAAGTGAAGCATCGGAATCAAGTAACAAGTGTCACAGGTATGGTTCAAAACATAGACAGTAAGAAGAGTCAGTTTTCTTGTACTTAACTCGGCATTGTGCCTTTTGTATTTAATTCCGATTCAATTTCTGTGTTTCATCGTCAAGAAGAAGGTCAGAGGGATACAGTAATCCTGAAGTAAAGCATCGTAATCTATATACGAGTGTCACATGAATGGTTCAAATTATAGACAGTAAGAAGAGTCAGTTTTCTTGTACTTAAGTCGGCATTGTACTTTTATATTTAATTCCGATGCAATTTCTGTGTTTCATCGTCAGTAAGAAGGTCAGAGGGATACAGTAAACCTATAAGTGACGCATCGGAATCTATAACTAGTGTAACAGGAATGGTTCAAATCATAGACAGTAAGAAGAATCAGTTTTCTTGTACTTAAGTCGGCTTTGGGCCTTTTCTATTTAATTACGATGCAATTTCTGTGTTTTCATCGTCAATAAGAAGCTCAGAGGGATACAGTAAACCTGAAGTGAGGCATCGGAATCTATAACTAGTGTCACAGGAATGGTTCAAATCATAGACAGTAAGAAGAGTCAGTTTTCTTGTACTTATGTCGGCATTGTGCCTTTTGTATTTAATTCCGGATGCAATTTCTGTGTTTCATCGTCAAGAAGAAGGTCAGACGGATACAGTAAACCTGAAGTAAAAGCATCGTATTCTATATCGAGTGTCACATGAATGGTTAAAAATATAGACAGTAAGAAGAGTCAGTTTTCTTGTACTTAAGTCGGCATTGTGCCTTTGGTATTTGATTCCGAGGCAATATCTGTGTTTCATCGTCAATAAGAAGGGTCAGAGGAATACAGTAAACCTGAAGTGAAGCATCGGAATCTATAACTAGGGTCACAGGAATGGTTCAAATCATAGACAGTAAGAAGTGTCAGTTTTCTGTGTACTTAGGTCGGATTCTGTGTATTTTGTCGTCTTTTTTATTTAATTCCGATGCAATTTCAGTGTTTCATCGTCAATAAGAAGGTCAGAGGGATACAGTAAAACTGAAGTGAAGCATCGGAATCTATAATTAGTGACACATTAATGGTTCATAACATAGACAGTAAGGAGAGTCAGTTTTCTTGTATTTAAATCAGCATTGTGCCTTTTGTATTTAATTTCGATGCAATTTCTGTGTTTCATCGTCAATAAGAAGGTCAGAGGATACAGTAAACCTGAAGTGAAGCATCGGAATCTATAACTAGTGTCACAGGAATGGTTCAAATCATAGACAGTAAGAAGAGTCAGTTATCTTTGGTGCTTAAGTCGGCATTGTGCCTTTTGTATTTAATCCCGAAGCAATTTCTGTGTTTCATCGTCAATAAGAAGGTCAGAGGGATACTGTAAACCTGAAGTGAAGCATCGGATTCCGTAACTAGTGTCACAGGAATGGTTCAAAACATAGACTGTAAGAAGAGTTTGTTTTCTTGTTCTTAAGTCGTCATTGTGCCTTTTGTATTTAATTCCGATGCAATTTCTGTGTTTCATCGTTAATGAGACGGTCAGTGAAATACAGTAAACCTGAAGTGAAGCATCGGAATCTATAACTAGCGTCACAGGAATGGTTCAAAGCACAGACAGTTAGAAGAGTCTGTTATCTTGTACTTAAGTCGGCATTGTGGGTTTTGTATTTAATTCCGATGCAATTTCTGTGTTTCATCGTCAATAAGAAGGTCAGAGGCATACAGTAAACCTGAAGTAAAGCATCGTAAACTATAACGAGTGTCATATGAATGGTTCAAAACAGAGACAGTAAGAAGAGTCAGTTTTCTTGTACTTAGGTCGGCATTGTATCTTTTGTATTTAATTCCGATTCAATTTCTGTGTTTCGTCGTGAATAAGAATGTCAGACTTATACAGTAAACCTGTAGTGAAGCATCGGAATCTATAACTAGTGTCACAGGAATGGTTTAAAACATAGACAGTATGAGGGTTCAGTTTTCTTGTACTTAAGTCGGCATTGTGCCTTTTGTATTTAATTCCGATGCAATTTCTGTGTTTCATCGTCAATAAGAAGGTCAGAGGCATACAGTAAACCTGAAGTGAAGCATCGGAATCTATAACTAGTGTCACAGGAATGGTTCAAAACATAGACAGTGAGAAGACACAGGTTTTTTGTACTTAAGTCGGCATTGTGCCTTTTGTATTTAATTCCGATGCAATTTCAGTGTTTCATCGTCAATAAGAAGGTCAGAGGGATATAGTGAACCTGAAGTGAAGCATCGGATTCTATATCTAGTGTCACAGTAAGAAGATCAGTTTTCTTATACTTAAGTCGGCATTGTGCCTTTTATATTTAATCCGATACAATTTTGGTGTTTTATCGTCAATAAGAAGTTCGGAGGGATAATGTAAACCTGAAGTGAAGCATCGGAATCTATAACTAGTGTCACAGGAATTGTTCAAAACATAGACAGTATGAAGAGTCAGTTTTCTTGTACTTAAGTCGGCATTGTGCCTTTTGTACTTAATTCCGATGCAATTCCTGTGTTTCATCGTCAACAAGAAGGTCAGAGGTATACAGTTAACCTGAAGTGAAGCATCGGAATCAATAACAAGTGTCACAGGTATGGTTCAAAACATAGACAGTAAGAAGAGTCAGTTTTCTTGTACTTAAGTCGGCATTGTGCCTTTTGTATTTAATTCCTATTCAATTTCTGTGTTTCATCGTCAAGAAGAAGGTCAGAGGGATACAGTAATCCTGAAGTAGAGCATCGTAATCTATATCGAGTGTCACATGAATGGTTCAAAATATAGACAGTAAGAAGAGTCAGTTTTCTTGTACTTAAGTCGGCATTGTACTTATTATATTTAATTCCGATGCAATTTCTGTGTTTCATCGTCAGTAAGAAGGTCAGAGGGATACTGTAAACCTGAAGTGACGCATCGGAATCTATAACTAGTGTCACAGGAATGGTTCAAATCATAGACAGTAAGAAGAATCAGTTTTCTTGTACTTAAGTCGGCTTTGGGCCTTTTCTATTTAATTACGATGCAATTTCTGTGTTTCATCGTCAATAAGAAGCTCAGAGGGATACAGTAAACCTGAAGTGAGGCATCGGAATCTATAACTAGTGTCACAGGAATGGTTCAAATCATAGACAGTAAGAAGAGTCAGTTTTCTTGTACTTATGTCGGCATTGTGCCTTTTGTATTTAATTCCGATGCAATTTCTGTGTTTCATCGTCAAGAAGAAGGTCAGACGGATACAGTAAACCTGAAGTAAAGCATCGTATTCTATATCGAGTGTCACATGAATGGTTCAAAATATAGACAGTAAGAAGAGTCAGTTTTCTTGTACTTAAGTCGGCATTGTAGCTTTTGTATTTAATTCCGATGCAATTGCTGTGTTTCATCGTCAATAAGAAGGGCAGAGGGATACTGTAAACCTGAAGTGAAGCATCGGAATCCATAACTAGTGTCACAGGAATGGTTCAAAACATAGACAGTATGAAGAGTCAGTTTTCTTGTACTTAAGTCGGTATTGTGCCTTTTGTATTTAATTCCGATGCAATTTCTGTGTTTCATCGTTAATAAGACGGTCAGTGGGATACAGTAAACTTGAAGTGAAGCATCGGAATCTATAACTAGCGTCACAGGAATGGTTCAAAGCACAGACAGTAAGAAGAGTCAGTTATCTTGTACTTAAGTCGGCATTGTGGCTTTTGTATTTAATTCCGAAGCAATTTCTGTGTTTCATCGTCAAGAAGAAGGTCAGAGGGATACAGTAAACCTGAAGTAAAGCATCGTAAACTATAACGAGTGTCATATGAATGGTTCAAATCATAGACAGTAAGAAGAGTCAGTTTTCTTGTACTTAGGTCGGCATTGTAGCTTTTGTATTTAATTCCGATTCAATTTCTGTGTTTCGTCGTGAATAAGAATGTCAGAGGTATACAGTAAACCTGTAGTGAAGCATCGGAATCTATAACTAGTGTCACAGGAATGGTTTAAAACATAGACAGTATGAAGGTTCAGTTTTCTTGTACTTATGTCAGCATTGTGCCTTTTGTATTAAATTCCGATGCGATTGCTGTGTTTCATCGTCAATAAGAAGGTCAGAGGGATACAGTAAACCTGCAGTGAAGCATCGGAATTTATAACTAATGTCACATGAATGGTTCAAAACATAGGCAGTAAGAAGAATCAGTTTTCTTGTACTTCAGTCGGCATTGTGCCTTTTGTATTTAATTCCGATGCAATTTCTGTGTTTCATCGTCAATAAGAAGGTCAGAGGGATACAGTAAACCTGAAGTGAAGCATCGGAATTTATATTTAGTGTCACAGGAATGATTCAAAACATAGACAGTAAGAAGAGTCAGTTATCTTGTACTTAAGTCGGCATTGTGCCTTTTGTATTTATTTCCGAAGCAATTTCTGTGTTTCATCGTCAATAAGAAGGTCAGAGGGATACAGTAACCCTGAAGTAAAGCATCGGAATCTATAACGAGTTTCAAATGAATGGTTCAAAACATAGACAGTAAGAAGAGTCAGTTTTCTTGTACATAAGTCGGCATTGTGCCTTTAGTATTTTATTCCGATGCAATTTCTGTGTTTCATCGTCAAGAAGAAGGTCAGAGGGATGCAGTAAACCTGAGGTGAAGCATCGGAATCTATAACTAGTGTCACAGGAATATTTCAAATCATAGACAGTAAGAAGAGTAAGTTTTCTTGTACTTAAGTCGGCATTGTGGGTTTTGTATTTAATTCCGATGCAATTTCTGTGTTTCATCGTCAATAAGAAGGTCAGAGTCATACAGTAAACCTGAAGTAAAGCATCGTAAACTATAACGAGTGTCATATGAATGGTTCAAAACATAGACAGTAAGAAGAGTCAGTTTTCTTGTACTTAGGTCGGCATTGTGCCTTTTGTATTTAACTCCGATGCAATTTCTGTGTTTCATCGTCAATAAGAAGGTCAGAGGGATACAGTAAACCCGAAGTGAAGCATCGGAATCTATAATTAGGGACACATGAATGGTTCAAAACATAGACAGTATGAAGAGTCAGTTTCCTTGTTTTTAAATCAGCACTGTGCATTCTGTATTTAATTCCGATGCAATTTCTGTGTTTCATCGTCAATAAGAAGGTCAGAGGGATACAGTTAACCTGAAGTGAAGCATCGGAATCTATAACTAGTGTCACAGGAATGGTTCAAAACATAGACAGTAAGAAGAGTCAGTTATCTTGTGCTTAAGTCGGCATTGTGCCTTTTGTATTTAATCCCGAAGCAATTTCTGTGTTTCATCGTCAATAAGAAGGTGAGAGGCATACAGTAAACCTGAAGTGAAGCATCGGAATCCGTAACTAGTGTCACAGGAATGGTTCAAATCATAGACTGTAAGAAGAGTTTGTTTTCTTGTACTTAAGTCGGCATTGTGCCTTTTGTATTTAATTCCGATGCAATTTCTGTGTTTCATCGTTAATGAGACGGTCAGTTGGATACAGTAAACCTGAAGTGAAGCATCGGAATCTATAACTAGCGTCACAGGAATGGTTCAAAGCACAGACAGTTAGAAGAGTCTGTTATTTTGTACTTAAGTCGGCATTGTGGGTTTTGTATTTAATTCCGATGCAATTTCTGTGTTTCATCGTCAATAAGAAGGTCAGAGGCATACAGTAAACCTGAAGTAAAGCATCGTAAACTATAACGAGTGTCATATGAATGGTTCAAAACATAGACAGTAAGAAGAGTCAGTTTTCTTGTACTTAGGTCGGCATTGTAGCTTTTGTATTTAATTCCGATGCAATTTCTGTGTTTCGTCGTGAATAAGAATGTCAGAGGTATACAGTAAACCTGTAGTGAAGCATCGGAATCTATAACTAGTGTCACAGGAATGGTTTAAAACATAGACAGTATGAAGGTTCAGTTTTCTTGTACTGAAGTCGGAATTGTGCCTTTAGTATTTAATTCCGATGCAATTTCTGTGTTTCATCGCCAATAAGAACGTCAGAGGCATACAGTAAACCTGAAGTGAAGCATCGGAATCTATAACTAGTGTCACAGGAATGGTTCAAAACATAGACAGTAAGAAGAGTCAGGTTTTTTGTACTTAAGTCGGCATTGTGCCTTTTGTATTTAATTCCGATGCAATTTCAGTGTTTCATCGTCAAAAAGAAGGTCAGAGGGATATAGTGAACCTGAAGTGAAGCATCGGATTCTATAACTAGTGTCACAGTAAGAAGATCAGTTTTCTTATACTTAAGTCGGCATTGTGCCTTTTGTATTTAATCCGATACAATTTCGGTGTTTTATCGTCAATAAGAAGTTCGGAGGGATAATGTAAACCTGAAGTGAAGCATCGGAATCTATAACTAGTGTCACAGGAATGGTTCAAAACACAGACAGTAAGAAGAGTCAGTTTTCTTGTACTTAAGTCAGCATTGTGCCTTCTGTATTTAATTCCGATGCAATTTCTGTGTTTCATCGTCAGTAAGAAGGTCAGAGGGATACAGTAAACCTGAAGTGAAGCATCGGAATCTATAACTAGTGTAACAGGAATGGTTCAAAGCATAGACAGTAAGAAGAGTCAGTTATCTTGTACATAAGTCGGCATTGTGCCTTTTGTATTTATTTCCGAAGCAATTTCTGTGTTTCATCGTCAATAAGAAGGTCAGAGGGATACAGTAAACCTGAAGTCAAGCATCGGAATCTATAACGAGTTTCACATGAATGGTTCAAAACATAGACAGTAAGAAGAGTCAGTTTTCTTGTACATAAGTGGCATTGTGCCTTTTGTATTTAATTCCGATGCAATTTCTGTGTTTCATCGTCAATAAGAAGGTCAGAGGGATACAGTAAACCTGAAGTGAAGCATCGGAATCTATCACTAGTGTCACAGGAATGGTTCAAAACATAGACAGTAAGAAGAGTCAGTTTTCTTGTACTTAAGTCGACATTGTGCCTTTTGTATTCAATTCCGATGCAATTTCTCTGTTTCATCGTCAATAAGAAGGTCAGAGGCATACAGTAAACCTGAAGTGAAGCATCGAAATCTATAACTAGTGTCACAGGTATGGTTCAAACATAGACAGTAAGAAGAGTAAGTTTTCTTGTACTTAAGTCGGCATTGTGCCTTTTGTATTTAATTCCGATGCAATTTCATTGTTTCATCGCTAATAAGAAGGTCAGAGGGATACAGTGAACCTGAAGTGAAGCATCGGAATCTATAACTAGTGTCACAGGAATGGTTCAAACCATAGACAGTAAGAAGAGTCAGTTTTCTTGTACTTAAGTCGGCATTGTGCCTTTTGTATTTAATTCCGAGGCAATTTCTGTGTTTCATCGTCAATAAGAAGGTCAGAGGGATACAGTAAACCCGAAGTGAAGCATCGGAATCTATAATTAGGGACACATGAATGGTTCAAAACATAGACAGTATGAAGAGTCAGTTTCCTTGTTTTTAAATCAGCATTGTGCATTTTGTATTTAATTTCGATGGAATTTCTGTGTTTCATCGTCAATACGAAGGTCAGAGGGATACAGTAAACCTGAAGTGAAGCATCGGAATCTATAACTAGTGTCACAGGAATGGTTCAAAACATAGACAGTAAGAAGAGTCAGTTATCTTGTGCTTAAGTCGGCATTGTGCCTTTTGTATTTAATCCCGAAGCAATTTCTGTGTTTCATCGTCAATAAGAAGGTCAGAGGGATACAGTAAACCTGAAGTGAAGCATCGGAATCCGTAACTAGTGTCACAGGAATGGTTCAAATCATAGACTGTAAGAAGAGTTTGTTTTCTTGTACTTAAGTCGGCATTGTGCCTTTTGTATTTAATTCCGATGCAATTTCTGTGTTTCATCGTTAATGAGACGGTCAGTGGGATACAGTAAACCTGAAGTGAAGCATCAGAATCTATAACTAGCGTCACAGGAATGGTTCAAAGCACAGACAGTTAGAAGAGTCTGTTATCTTGTACTTAAGTCGGCATTGTGGGTTTTGTATTTAATTCCGATGCAATTTCTGTGTTTCATCGTCAATAAGAAGGTCAGAGGCATACAGTAAACCCGAAGTAAAGCATCGTAAACTATAACGAGTGTCATATGAATGGTTCAAAACATAGACAGTAAGAAGTGTCAGTTTTCTCGTACTTAGGTCGGCATTGTAGCTTTTGTATTTCATTCCGATGCAATTTCTGTGTTTCGTCGTGAATAAGAATGTCAGAGGTATACAGTAAACCTGTAGTGAAGCATCGGAATCTATAACTAGTGTCACAGGAATGGTTTAAAACATAGACAGTATGAAGGTTCAGTTTTCTTGTACTTAAGTCGGCATTGTGCCTTTTGTATTTAATTCCGATGCAATTTCTGTGTTTCATCGTCAATAAGAAGGTCCGAGGCATACAGTAAACCTGAAGTGAAGCATCGGAATCTATAACTAGTGTCACAGGAATGGTTCAAAACATAGACAGTAAGAGTCAGTTTTTTGTACTTAAGTCGGCATTGTGCCTTTTGTATTTAATTCCGATGCAATTTCAGTGTTTCATCGTCAATAAGAAGGTCAGAGGGATATAGTGAACCTGAGGTGAAGCATCGGATTCTATAACTAGTGTCACAGTAAGAAGATCAGTTTTCTTATACCTAAGTCGGCATTGTGCCTTTTGTATTTAATCCGATACAATTTCGGTGTTTTATCGTCAATAAGAAGTTCGGAGGGATAATGTAAACCTGAAGTGAAGCATCGGAATCTATAACTAGTGTCACAGGAATTCTTCAAAACATAGACAGTATGAAGAGTCAGTTTTCTTGTACTTAAGTCGGCATTGTGCCTTTTGTACTTAATTCCGATGCAATTCCTGTGTTTCATCGTCAAAAAGAAGGTCAGAGCGATACAGTAAACCTGCAGTGAAGCATCAGAATCTATAACTAGTGTCACATGACTGTTTCAAATCATAGACCGTAAGAAGAGTCAGTTTTCTTGTACTTAAGTCGGCATTGTGCCTTTTGTATTTAATTCCGATGCAATTTCTGAGTTTCATCGTCAACAAGAAGGTCAGAGGTACACAGTTAACCTGAAGTGAAGCATCGGAATCTATATCGAGTGTCACATGAATGGTTCAAAATATAGACAGTAAGAAGAGTCAGTTTTCTTGTACTTAAGTCGGCATTGTACCTTTTATATTTAATTCCGATGCAATTTCTGTGTTTCATCGTCAGTAAGAAGGTCAGAGGGATACAGTAAACCTGAAGTGACGCATCGGAATCTATAACTAGTGTCACAGGAATGGTTCAAATCATAGACAGTAAGAAGAATCAGTTTTCTTGTACTTAAGTCGGCTTTGGGCCTTTTCTATTTAATTACGATGCAATTTCTGTGTTTCATCGTCAATAAGATGCTCAGAGGGATACAGTAAACCTGAAGTGAGGCATCGGAATCTATAACTAGTGTCACAGGAATGGTTCAAATCATAGACAGTAAGAAGAGTCAGTTTTCTTGTACTTATGTCGGCATTGTGCCTTTTGTATTTAATTCCGATGCAATTTCTGTGTTTCATCGTCAAGAAGAAGGTCAGACGGATACAGTAAACCTGAAGTAAAGCATCGTAATCTATATCGAGTGTCACATGAATGGTTCAAAATATAGACAGTAAGAAGAGTCAGTTTTCTTGTACTTAAGTCGGCATTGTTCCTTTTGTATTTAATTCCGATGCAATTTCTGTGTTTCATCGTCAATAAGAAGGGCAGAGGGATACTGTAAACCTGAAGTGAAGCATCGGAATCCATAACTAGTGTCACAGGAATGGTTCAAAACATAGACAGTATGAAGAGTCGGTTTGCTTGTACTTAAGTCGGCATTGTGCCTTTTGTATTTAATTCCGATGCAATTTATGACTTTCATCGTCAATAAGAAGGTCAGAGGGATACAGTAAAAACGAAGTGAAGCATCGGAATCTGTAATTAATGACACATGAATGGTTCAAAACATAGACAGTAAGAAGAGTCAGTTTTCTTGTATTTAAATCAGCATTGTGCATTTTGTATTTAATTTCGATGCAATTTCTGTGTCTCATCGTCAATAAGAAGGTCAGAGGGATACAGTAAACCTGAAGTGAAGCATCGGAATCTATAACTAGTGTCACAGGAATGGTTCAAAACATAGACAGTAGGAAGAGTCAGATTTCTTGTACTTCAGTCGGCATTGTGCCTTTTGTATTTAATTCCGATGTAATTTCTGTGTTTCATCGTCAATAAGAAGGTCAGAGGGATGCAGTAAACCTGAAGTCAAGCATCGGAATCTATAACGAGTTTCACATGAATGGTTCAAAACATAGACAGTAAGAAGAGTCAGTTTTCTTGTACATAAGTGGCATTGTGCCTTTTGTATTTAATTCCGATGCAATTTCTGTGTTTCATCGTCAATAAGAAGGTCAGAGGGATACAGTAAACCTGAAGTGAAGCATCGGAATCTATCACTAGTGTCACTGGAATGGTTCAAAACATAGACAGTAAGAAGAGTCAGTTTTCTTGTACTTAAGTCGACATTGTGCCTTTTGTATTCAATTCCGATGCAATTTCTCTGTTTCATCGTCAATAAGAAGGTCAGAGGCATACAGTAAACCTGAAGTGAAGCATCGAAATCTATAACTAGTGTCACAGGTATGGTTCAAACATAGACAGTAAGAAGAGTAAGTTTTCTTGTACTTAAGTCGGCATTGTGCCTTTTGTATTTAATTCCGATGCAATTTCATTGTTTCATCGCTAATAAGAAGGTCAGAGGGATACAGTGAACCTGAAGTGAAGCATCGGAATCTATAACTAGTGTCACAGGAATGGTTCAAACCATAGACAGTAAGAAGAGTCAGTTTTCTTGTACTTAAGTCGGCATTGTGCCTTTTGTATTTAATTCCGAGGCAATTTCTGTGTTTCATCGTCAATAAGAAGGTCAGAGGAATACATTAAACCTGAAGTGGAGCATCGGAATCTGTAACTAGTATCACAGGAATGGTTCAAATCATAGACAGTAAGAAGAGTCAGTTTTCTTGTACTTAGGTCGGCATTGTGCATTTTGTATTTAACTCCGATGCAATTTCTGTGTTTCATCGTCAATAAGAAGGTCAGAGGGATACAGTAAACCCGAAGTGAAGCATCGGAATCTATAATTAGGGACACATGAATGGTTCAAAACATAGACAGTATGAAGAGTCAGTTTCCTTGTTTTTAAATCAGCATTGTGCATTTTGTATTTAATTTCGATGGAATTTCTGTGTTTCATCGTCAATACGAAGGTCAGAGGGATACAGTAAACCTGAAGTGAAGCATCGGAATCTATAACTAGTGTCACAGGAATGGTTCAAAACATAGACAGTAAGAAGAGTCAGTTATCTTGTGCTTAAGTCGGCATTGTGCCTTTTGTATTTAATCCCGAAGCAATTTCTGTGTTTCATCGTCAATAAGAAGGTCAGAGGGATACAGTAAACCTGAAGTGAAGCATCGGAATCCGTAACTAGTGTCACAGGAATGGTTCAAATCATAGACTGTAAGAAGAGTTTGTTTTCTTGTACTTAAGTCGGCATTGTGCCTTTTGTATTTAATTCCGATGCAATTTCTGTGTTTCATCGTTAATGAGACGGTCAGTGGGATACAGTAAACCTGAAGTGAAGCATCGGAATCTATAACTAGCGTCACAGGAATGGTTCAAAGCACAGACAGTTAGAAGAGTCTGTTATCTTGTACTTAAGTCGGCATTGTGGGTTTTGTATTTAATTCCGATGCAATTTCTGTGTTTCATCGTCAATAAGAAGGTCAGAGGCATACAGTAAACCCGAAGTAAAGCATCGTAAACTATAACGAGTGTCATATGAATGGTTCAAAACATAGACAGTAAGAAGTGTCAGTTTTCTCGTACTTAGGTCGGCATTGTAGCTTTTGTATTTCATTCCGATGCAATTTCTGTGTTTCGTCGTGAATAAGAATGTCAGAGGTATACAGTAAACCTGTAGTGAAGCATCGGAATCTATAACTAGTGTCACAGGAATGGTTTAAAACATAGACAGTATGAAGGTTCAGTTTTCTTGTACTTAAGTCGGCATTGTGCCTTTTGTATTTAATTCCGATGCAATTTCTGTGTTTCATCGTCAATAAGAAGGTCCGAGGCATACAGTAAACCTGAAGTGAAGCATCGGAATCTATAACTAGTGTCACAGGAATGGTTCAAAACATAGACAGTAAGAGTCAGTTTTTTGTACTTAAGTCGGCATTGTGCCTTTTGTATTTAATTCCGATGCAATTTCAGTGTTTCATCGTCAATAAGAAGGTCAGAGGGATATAGTGAACCTGAGGTGAAGCATCGGATTCTATAACTAGTGTCACAGTAAGAAGATCAGTTTTCTTATACCTAAGTCGGCATTGTGCCTTTTGTATTTAATCCGATACAATTTCGGTGTTTTATCGTCAATAAGAAGTTCGGAGGGATAATGTAAACCTGAAGTGAAGCATCGGAATCTATAACTAGTGTCACAGGAATTCTTCAAAACATAGACAGTATGAAGAGTCAGTTTTCTTGTACTTAAGTCGGCATTGTGCCTTTTGTACTTAATTCCGATGCAATTCCTGTGTTTCATCGTCAAAAAGAAGGTCAGAGCGATACAGTAAACCTGCAGTGAAGCATCAGAATCTATAACTAGTGTCACATGACTGTTTCAAATCATAGACCGTAAGAAGAGTCAGTTTTCTTGTACTTAAGTCGGCATTGTGCCTTTTGTATTTAATTCCGATGCAATTTCTGAGTTTCATCGTCAACAAGAAGGTCAGAGGTACACAGTTAACCTGAAGTGAAGCATCGGAATCTATATCGAGTGTCACATGAATGGTTCAAAATATAGACAGTAAGAAGAGTCAGTTTTCTTGTACTTAAGTCGGCATTGTACCTTTTATATTTAATTCCGATGCAATTTCTGTGTTTCATCGTCAGTAAGAAGGTCAGAGGGATCCAGTAAACCTGAAGTGACGCATCGGAATCTATAACTAGTGTCACAGGAATGGTTCAAATCATAGACAGTAAGAAGAATCAGTTTTCTTGTACTTAAGTCGGCTTTGGGCCTTTTCTATTTAATTACGATGCAATTTCTGTGTTTCATCGTCAATAAGATGCTCAGAGGGATACAGTAAACCTGAAGTGAGGCATCGGAATCTATAACTAGTGTCACAGGAATGGTTCAAATCATAGACAGTAAGAAGAGTCAGTTTTCTTGTACTTATGTCGGCATTGTGCCTTTTGTATTTAATTCCGATGCAATTTCTGTGTTTCATCGTCAAGAAGAAGGTCAGACGGATACAGTAAACCTGAAGTAAAGCATCGTAATCTATATCGAGTGTCACATGAATGGTTCAAAATATAGACAGTAAGAAGAGTCAGTTTTCTTGTACTTAAGTCGGCATTGTTCCTTTTGTATTTAATTCCGATGCAATTTCTGTGTTTCATCGTCAATAAGAAGGGCAGAGGGATACTGTAAACCTGAAGTGAAGCATCGGAATCCATAACTAGTGTCACAGGAATGGTTCAAAACATAGACAGTATGAAGAGTCGGTTTGCTTGTACTTAAGTCGGCATTGTGCCTTTTGTATTTAATTCCGATGCAATTTATGACTTTCATCGTCAATAAGAAGGTCAGAGGGATACAGTAAAAACGAAGTGAAGCATCGGAATCTGTAATTAATGACACATGAATGGTTCAAAACATAGACAGTAAGAAGAGTCAGTTTTCTTGTATTTAAATCAGCATTGTGCATTTTGTATTTAATTTCGATGCAATTTCTGTGTCTCATCGTCAATAAGAAGGTCAGAGGGATACAGTAAACCTGAAGTGAAGCATCGGAATCTATAACTAGTGTCACAGGAATGGTTCAAAACATAGACAGTAGGAAGAGTCAGTTTTCTTGTACTTAAGTCGGCATTGTGCCTTTTGTATTTAATTCCGATGCAATTTATGTGTTTCATCGTCAATATGAAGGTCAGAGGCATACAGTAAACCTGAAGTGAATCATCGGAATCTATAACTAGTGTCACAGGAATGGTACAAAACATAGACAGTAAGAAGAGTCAGATTTCTTGTACTTCAGTCGGCATTGTGCCTTTTGTATTTAATTCCGATGTAATTTCTGTGTTTCATCGTCAATAAGAAGGTCAGAGGGATGCAGTAAACCTGAAGTGATGCATCGGAATTTATATTTAGTGTCACAGGAATGGTTCAAAACATAGACAGTAAGAAGGGTCAGTTATCTTGTACTTAAGTCGGCATTGTGCCTTTTGTATTTAATTCCGAAGCAATTTATGTGTTTCATCGTCAATAAGGTCAGAGGAATACAGTAAACCTGAAGTGAAGCATCGGAATCCGTAACTAGTGTCACAGGAATGGTTCAAAACATAGACTGTAAGAAGAGTTTGTTTTCTTGTACTTAAGTCGGCATTGTGCCTTTTGTATTGCATTCCGATGCAATTTCTGTGTTTCATCGTTAATAAGACGGTCAGTGGGATACATTAAACCTGAAGTGAAGCATCGGAATCTATAACTAGCGTCACAGTAATGGTTGAAAACACAGACAGTTAGAAGAGTCAGTTTTCTTGTACGTAAGTCGGCATTGTGGGTTTTGTATTTATTTCCGAAGCAATTTCTGTGTTTCATCAACAGTAAGAAGGTCAGAGGGATACAGTAAACCTGAAGTGAAGCATCGGAATCTATAACTAGTGTCACAGGAATGGTTCAAATCATAGACAGTAAGAAGAATCAGTTTTCTTGTACTTAAGTCGGCTTTGGGCCTTTTCTATTTAATTTCGATGCAATTTCAGTGTTTCATCGTCAATAAGAAGGTCAGAGGGATATAGTGAACCTGAAGTGAAGCATCGGATTCTATAACTAGTGTCACAGTAAGAAGATCAGTTTTCTTATACTTAAGTCGGCATTGTGCCTTTTGTATTTAATCCAATACAATTTCGGTGTTTTATCGTCGATAAGAAGTTCGGAGGGATACGGTAAACTGGAAGTGAAGCATCGGAATGTATAACTAGTGTCACAGGAATTGCTCAAAACATAGACAGTATGAAGAGTCAGTTTTCTTGTACTTAAGACGGCATTGTGCCTTTTGTACTTATTTCCGATGCAATTCCTGTGTTTCATCGTCAATAAGAAGGTCAGAGGGATACAGTAAACCTGCAGTGAAGCATCGGAATCTATAACTAGTGTCACATGAATGTTTCAAATCATAGACAGTAAGAAGAGTCAGTTTTCTTGTACTTAAGTCGGTATTGTGCCTTTTGTAATTAATTCCGAAGCAATTTCTGTGTTTCATCGTCAATAAGAAGGTTAGAGGTATACAGTTAATCTGAAGTGAAGCATCGGAATCTATAACAAGTGTCACAGGTATGGTTCAAAACATAGACTGTAAGAAGAGTCAGTTTTCTTGTACTTAAGTCAGCATTGTGCCTTTTGTATTTAATTCCAATGCAATTTCTGTGTTTCATCGTCAGTAAGAAGGTCAGAGGGATACAGTAAACCTGAAGTGAAGCATCGGAATCTATAACTAGTGTCACAGGAATGGTTCAAATCATAGACAGTAAGAAGAGTCAGTTTTCTTGTACTTAAGTCGGCATTATGAGTTTTCTATTTAATTCCGATGCAATTTCTGTGTTTCATCGTCAATAAGAAGCTCAGAGGGATACAGTACACCTGAAGTGAAGCATCGGAATCTATAACTAGTGTCACAGGAATGGTTCAAAACATAGACAGTAAGAAGAGTCAGTTTTCTTGTACTTAAGTCTGCATTGTGCCTTTTGTATTTAATTCCGATGCAATTTCTGTGTTTCATCGTCAAGAAGAAGGTCAGAGGGATACAGTAAACCTGAAGTAAAGCATCGTAATCTATATCGAGTGTCACATGAATGGTTCAAAATATAGACAGTAAGAAGAGTCAGTTTTCTTGTACTTAAGTCGGCATTGTGCCTTTTGTATTTAATTCCGATTGCAATTTCTGTGTTTCGTCGTGAATAAGAATGTCAGAGGTATACAGTAAACCTGTAGTGAAGCATTGGAATCTATAACTAGCGTCACAGGAATAGTTTAAAACATAGACAGTATGAAGGTTCAGTTTTCTTGTACTTAAGTCGGCATTGTGCCTTTTGTATTTAATTCCGATACAATTTCTGTGTTTCATCGTCAATAAGAAGGTCAGAGGCATACAGTAAACCTGAAGTGAAGCATCGGAGTCTATAACTATTGTCTCAAGAATGGTTCTAAACATAGACAGTAAGAAGAGTCAGGTTTCTTGTACTTAAGTCGGCATTGTGCCTTTTGTATTTAATTCCGATGCAATTTCAGTGTTTCATCGTCAAAAAGAAGGTCAGAGGGATATAGTGAACCTGAAGTGAAGCATCGGATTCTATAACTAGTGTCACAGTAAGAAGATCAGTTTTCTTATACTTACGTCGGCATTGTGCCTTTTGTATTTAATCCAATACAATTTCGGTGTTTTATCGTCAATAAGAAGTTCGGAGGGATACGGTAAACCTGAAGTGAAGCATCAGAATCGATAACTAGTGTCACAGGAATTGCTCAAAACATAGACAGTATGAAGAGTCAGTTTTCTTGTACTTAAGTCGGCATTGTGCCTTTTGTACTTAATTCCGATGCAATTCCTGTGTTTCATCGTCAATAAGAAGGTCAGAGGGATACAGTAAACCTGCAGTGAAGCATCTAAATCTATAACTAGTGTCACATGAATGTTTCAAATCATAGACAGTAAGAAGAGTCAGTTTTCTTGTACTTAAGTCGGCATTATGCCTTTTGTATTTAATTCCGAAGCAACTTCTGTGTTTCATCGTCATGAAGAAGGTCAGAGGGATACAGCAAACCTTAAGTAAAGCATCGTAATCTATATCGAGTGTCACATGAATGGTTCAAAATATAGACAGCAAAAAGAGTCAGTTTTCTTGTACTTAAGTCGTCATTGTACCTTTTGTATTTAATTCCGATGCAATTTATGTGTTTCATCGTCAATATGAACGTCAGAGGCATGCAGTAAACCTGAAGTGAAGCATCGGAATATATAACTAGTCTCACAGGAATGGTTCAAAACATAGACAGTATGATGTGTCAGCTTTCTTGTACTTAAGTCGGCATTGTGCCTTTTGTATTTAATTCCGAAGCAATTTCTGTGTTTCATCGTCAATAAGAAGGTCAGAGGTATACAGTTAACCTGAAGTGAAGCATCGGAATCTATAACAAGTGTCACAGGTATGGTTCAAAACATAGAGAGTAAGAAGAGTCAGTTTTCTTGTACTTAAGTCAGCATTGTGCCTTTTGTATTTAATTCCGATGCAATTTCTGTGTTTCATCGTCAGTAAGAAGGTCAGAGGGATACAGTAAACCTGAAGTGAAGCATCGGAATCTATAACTAGTGTCACAGGAATGGTTCAAAGCATAGACAGTAAGAAGAGTCAGTTATCTTGTACTTAAGTCGGCATTGTGACTTTTGTATTTATTTCCGAAGCAATTTCTGTGTTTCATCGTCAATAAGAAGGTCAGAGGGATACAGTAAACCTGAAGTCAAGCATCGGAATCTATAACGAGTTTCACATGAATGGTTCAAAACATAGACAGTAAGAAGAGTCAGTTTTCTTGTACATAAGTCGGCATTGTGCCTTTTGTATTTAATTCCGATGCAATTTCTGTGTTTCATCGTCAATAAGAAGGTCAGAGGGATACAGTAAACCTGAAGTGAAGCATCGGAATCTATCACTAGTGTCACAGGAATGGTTCAAAACATAGACAGTAAGAAGAGTCAGTTTTCTTGTACTTAAGTCGACATTGAGCCTTTTGTATTCAATTCCGATGCAATTTCTCTGTTTCATCGTCAATAAGAAGGTCAGAGGCATACAGTAAACCTGAAGTGAAGCATCGGAATCTATAACTAGTGTCACAGGTATGGTTCAAACATAGACAGTAAGAAGAGTAAGTTTTCTTGTACTTAAGTCGGCATTGTGCCTTTTGTATTTAATTCCGATGCAATTTCATTGTTTCATCGCTAATAAGAAGGTCAGAGGGATACAGTGAACCTGAAGTGAAGCATCGGAATCTATAACTAGTGTCACAGGAATGGTTCAAACCATAGACAGTAAGAAGAGTCAGTTTTCTTGTACTTAAGTCGGCATTGTGCCTTTTGTATTTAATTCCGAGGCAATTTCTGTGTTTCATCGTCAATAAGAAGGTCAGAGGAATACATTAAACCTGAAGTGGGGCATCGGAATCTATAACTAGTATCACAGGAATGGTTCAAATCATAGACAGTAAGAAGAGTCAGTTTTCTTGTACTTAGGTCGGCATTGTGCCTTTTGTATTTAACTCCGATGCAATTTCTGTGTTTCATCGTCAATAAGAAGGTCAGAGGGATACAGTAAACCCGAAGTGAAGCATCGGAATCTATAATTAGGGACACATGAATGGTTCAAAACATAGACAGTATGAAGAGTCAGTTTCCTTGTTTTTAAATCAGCATTGTGCATTTTGTATTTAATTTCGATGCAATTTCTGTGTTTCATCGTCAATAAGAAGGTCAGAGGGATACAGTAAACCTGAAGTGAAGCATCGGAATCTATAACAAGTGTCACAGGTATGGTTCAAAACATAGACTGTAAGAAGAGTCAGTTTTCTTGTACTTATGTCAGCATTGTGCCTTTTGTATTTAATTCCAATGCAATTTCTGTGTTTCATCGTCAGTAAGAAGGTCAGAGGGATACAGTAAACCTGAAGTGAAGCATCGGAATCTATAACTAGTGTCACAGGAATGGTTCAAATCATAGACAGTAAGAAGAGTCAGTTTTCTTGTACTTAAGTCGGCATTATGAATTTTCTATTTAATTCCGATGCAATTTCTGTGTTTCATCGTCAATAAGAAGCTCAGAGGGATACAGTACACCTGAAGTGAAGCATCGGAATCTATAACTAGTGTCACAGGAATGGTTCAAAACATAGACAGTAAGAAGAGTCAGTTTTCTTGTACTTAAGTCTGCATTGTGCCTTTTGTATTTAATTCCGATGCAATTTCTGTGTTTCATCGTCAAGAAGAAGGTCAGAGGGATACAGTAAACCTGAAGTAAAGCATCGTAATCTATATCGAGTGTCACATGAATGGTTCAAAATATAGACAGTAAGAAGAGTCAGTTTTCTTGTACTTAAGTCGGCATTGTGCCTTTTGTATTTAATTCCGATTGCAATTTCTGTGTTTCGTCGTGAATAAGAATGTCAGAGGTATACAGTAAACCTGTAGTGAAGCATTGGAATCTATAACTAGCGTCACAGGAATAGTTTAAAACATAGACAGTATGAAGGTTCAGTTTTCTTGTACTTAAGTCGGCATTGTGCCTTTTGTATTTAATTCCGATACAATTTCTGTGTTTCATCGTCAATAAGAAGGTCAGAGGCATACAGTAAACCTGAAGTGAAGCATCGGAGTCTATAACTATTGTCTCAGGAATGGTTCTAAACATAGACAGTAAGAAGAGTCAGGTTTCTTGTACTTAAGTCGGCATTGTGCCTTTTGTATTTAATTCCGATGCAATTTCAGTGTTTCATCGTCAAAAAGAAGGTCAGAGGGATATAGTGAACCTGAAGTGAAGCATCGGATTCTATAACTAGTGTCACAGTAAGAAGATCAGTTTTCTTATACTTACGTCGGCATTGTGCCTTTTGTATTTAATCCAATACAATTTCGGTGTTTTATCGTCAATAAGAAGTTCGGAGGGATACGGTAAACCTGAAGTGAAGCATCAGAATCGATAACTAGTGTCACAGGAATTGCTCAAAACATAGACAGTATGAAGAGTCAGTTTTCTTGTACTTAAGTCGGCATTGTGCCTTTTGTACTTAATTCCGATGCAATTCCTGTGTTTCATCGTCAATAAGAAGGTCAGAGGGATACAGTAAACCTGCAGTGAAGCATCTAAATCTATAACTAGTGTCACATGAATGTTTCAAATCATAGACAGTAAGAAGAGTCAGTTTTCTTGTACTTAAGTCGGCATTATGCCTTTTGTATTTAATTCCGAAGCAATTTCTGTGTTTCATCGTCATGAAGAAGGTCAGAGGGATACAGCAAACCTTAAGTAAAGCATCGTAATCTATATCGAGTGTCACATGAATGGTTCAAAATATAGACAGCAAAAAGAGTCAGTTTTCTTGTACTTAAGTCGTCATTGTACCTTTTGTATTTAATTCCGATGCAATTTATGTGTTTCATCGTCAATATGAACGTCAGAGGCATGCAGTAAACCTGAAGTGAAGCATCGGAATATATAACTAGTCTCACAGGAATGGTTCAAAACATAGACAGTATGATGTGTCAGCTTTCTTGTACTTAAGTCGGCATTGTGCCTTTTGTATTTAATTCCGAAGCAATTTCTGTGTTTCATCGTCAATAAGAAGGTCAGAGGTATACAGTTAACCTGAAGTGAAGCATCGGAATCTATAACAAGTGTCACAGGTATGGTTCAAAACATAGAGAGTAAGAAGAGTCAGTTTTCTTGTACTTAAGTCAGCATTGTGCCTTTTGTATTTAATTCCGATGCAATTTCTGTGTTTCATCGTCAGTAAGAAGGTCAGAGGGATACAGTAAACCTGAAGTGAAGCATCGGAATCTATAACTAGTGTCACAGGAATGGTTCAAAGCATAGACAGTAAGAAGAGTCAGTTATCTTGTACTTAAGTCGGCATTGTGACTTTTGTATTTATTTCCGAAGCAATTTCTGTGTTTCATCGTCAATAAGAAGGTCAGAGGGATACAGTAAACCTGAAGTCAAGCATCGGAATCTATAACGAGTTTCACATGAATGGTTCAAAACATAGACAGTAAGAAGAGTCAGTTTTCTTGTACATAAGTCGGCATTGTGCCTTTTGTATTTAATTCCGATGCAATTTCTGTGTTTCATCGTCAATAAGAAGGTCAGAGGGATACAGTAAACCTGAAGTGAAGCATCGGAATCTATCACTAGTGTCACAGGAATGGTTCAAAACATAGACAGTAAGAAGAGTCAGTTTTCTTGTACTTAAGTCGACATTGAGCCTTTTGTATTCAATTCCGATGCAATTTCTCTGTTTCATCGTCAATAAGAAGGTCAGAGGCATACAGTAAACCTGAAGTGAAGCATCGGAATCTATAACTAGTGTCACAGGTATGGTTCAAACATAGACAGTAAGAAGAGTAAGTTTTCTTGTACTTAAGTCGGCATTGTGCCTTTTGTATTTAATTCCGATGCAATTTCATTGTTTCATCGCTAATAAGAAGGTCAGAGGGATACAGTGAACCTGAAGTGAAGCATCGGAATCTATAACTAGTGTCACAGGAATGGTTCAAACCATAGACAGTAAGAAGAGTCAGTTTTCTTGTACTTAAGTCGGCATTGTGCCTTTTGTATTTAATTCCGAGGCAATTTCTGTGTTTCATCGTCAATAAGAAGGTCAGAGGAATACATTAAACCTGAAGTGGGGCATCGGAATCTATAACTAGTATCACAGGAATGGTTCAAATCATAGACAGTAAGAAGAGTCAGTTTTCTTGTACTTAGGTCGGCATTGTGCCTTTTGTATTTAACTCCGATGCAATTTCTGTGTTTCATCGTCAATAAGAAGGTCAGAGGGATACAGTAAACCCGAAGTGAAGCATCGGAATCTATAATTAGGGACACATGAATGGTTCAAAACATAGACAGTATGAAGAGTCAGTTTCCTTGTTTTTAAATCAGCATTGTGCATTTTGTATTTAATTTCGATGCAATTTCTGTGTTTCATCGTCAATAAGAAGGTCAGAGGGATACAGTAAACCTGAAGTGAAGCATCGGAATCTATAACTAGTGTCACAGGAATGGTTCAAAACATAGATAGTAAGAAGAGTCAGTTTTCTTGTGCTTAAGTCGGCATTGTGCCTTTTGTATTTAATCCCGAAGCAATTTCTGTGTTTCATCGTCAATAAGAAGGTCAGAGGGATACAGTAAACCTTAAGTGAAGCATCGGAATCCGTAACTAATGTCACAGGAATGGTTCAAATCATAGACTGTAGGAAGAGTTTGTTTTCTTGTACTTATGTGGGCATTGTGCCTTTTGTATTTAATTCCGAAGCAATTTCTGTGTTTCATCGTTAATGAGACGGTCAGTGGGATACAGTAAACCTGAAGTGAAGCATCGGAATCTATAACTAGCGTCACAGGAATGGTTCAAAGCACAGACAGTTAGAAGAGTCTGTTATCTTGTACTTAAGTCGGCATTGTGGGTTTTGTATTTAATTCCCATGCAATTTCTGTGTTTCATCGTCAATAAGAAGGTCAGAGGGATACAGTAAACCTGAAGTAAAGCATCGTAAACTATAACGAGTGTCATATGAATGGTTCAAAACATAGACAGTAAGAAGGGTCAGTTTTCTTGTACTTAGGTCGGCATTGTAGCTTTTGTATTTAATTCCGATGCAATTTCTGTGTTTCGTCGTGAATAAGAATGTCAGAGGTATACAGTAAACCTGAAGTGAAGCATCTGAATCTATAACTAGTGTCACAGGAATGGTTTAAAACATAGACAGTATGAAGGTTCAGTTTTCTTGTACTTAAGTCGGCATTGTGCCTTTTGTATTTAATTCCGATGCAATTTCTGTGTTTCATCGCCAATAAGAAGGTCAGAGGCATACAGTAAACCTGAAGTGAAGCATCGGAATCTATAACTAGTGTCACAGGAATGGTTCAAACCATAGACAGTAAGAAGAGTCAGGTTTTTTGTACTTAAGTCGGCATTGTGCCTTTTGTATTTAATTCCGATGCAATTTCAGTGTTTCATCGTCAATAAGAAGGTCAGAGGGATATAGTGAACCTGAAGTGAAGCATCGGATTCTATAACTAGTGTCACAGTAAGAAGATCAGTTTTCTTATACTTAAGTCGGCATTGTGCCTTTTGTATTTAATCCGATACAATTTCGGTGTTTTATCGTCAATAAGAAGTTCGGAGGGATAATGTAAACCTGAAGTGAAGCATCGGAATCTATAACTAGTGTCACAGGAATTGTTCAAAACATAGACAGTATGAAGAGTCAGTTTTCTTGTACTTAAGTCGGCATTGTGCCTTTTGTACTTAATTCCGATGCAATTCCTGTGTTTCATCGTCAATAAGAAGGTCAGACCGATACAGTTAACCTGCAGTGAAACATCAGAATCTATAGCTAGTGTCACACGAATGTTTCAAATCATAGACAGTAAGAAGAGTCAGTTTTCTTGTACTTAAGTCGGCATTGCGCCTTTTGTATTTAATTCCGATGCAATTTCTGTGTTTCATCGTCAACAAGAAGGTCAGAGGTACACAGTTAACCTGAAGTGAAGCATCGGAATCTATAACAAGTGTCACAGGTATGGTTCAAAACATAGACAGTAAGAAGAGTCAGTTTTCTTGTACTTAAGTCGGCATTGTGCCTTTTGTATTTAATTCCGATTCAATTTCTGTGTTTCATCGTCTAGAAGAAGGTCAGAGGGATACAGTAATGCTGAAGTAAAGCATCGTAATCTATATCCAGTGTCACATGAATGGTTCAAAATATAAACAGTAAGAAGAGTCAGTTTTCTTGTACTTAAGTCGGCATTGTACCTTTTATATTTAATTCCGATGCAATTTCTGTGTTTCATCGTCAGTAAGATGGTCAGAGGGATACAGGAAACCTGAAGTGACGCATCGGAATCTGTAACTAGTGTCACAGGAATGCTTCAAATCATAGACATTAAGAAGAATCAGTTTTCTTGTACTTAAGTCGGCTTTGGGCCTTTTCTATTTAATTACGATGCAATTTCTGTGTTTCATCGTCAATAAGATGCTCAGAGGGATACAGTAAACCTGAAGTGAGGCATCGGAATCTATAACTAGTGTCACAGGAATGGTTCAAATCATAGACAGTAAGAAGAGTCAGTTTTCTTGTACTTAAGTCGGCATTGTTCCTTTTGTATTTAATTCCGATGCAATTTCTGTGTTTCATCGTCAATAAGAAGGGCAGAGGGATACTGCAAACCTGAAGTGAAGCATCGGAATCCATAACTAGTGTCACAGGAATGGTTCAAAACATAGACAGTAAGAAGAGTCAGTTTTCTTGTACTTAGGTCGGCATTGTGCCTTTTGTATTCAATTCCGATGCAATTTCTGTGTTTCATCGTCAATAAGAAGGTCAGAGGGATACAGTAAAAATGAAGTGAAGCATCGGAATGTGTAATTAATGACACATGAATGGTTCAAAACATAGACAGTAAGAAGAGTCAGTTTTCTTGTATTTAAATCAGCATTGTGCATTTTGTATTTAATTTCGATGCAATTTCTGTGACTCATCGTCAATAAGAAGGTCAGAGGGATACAGTAAACCTGAAGTGAAGCATCGGAATCTATAACTAGTGTCACAGGAATGGTTCAAAACATAGACAGTAGGAAGAGTCAGTTTTCTTGTACTTAAGTCGGCATTGTGCCTTTTGTATTTAATTCCGAGGCAATTTCTGTGTTTCATCGTCAATAAGAAGGTCAGATGAATACAGTAAACCCGAAGTGAAGCAGCGGAATCTATAACTAGTGTCACAGGAATGGTTCAAATCGTAGACAGTAAGAAGAGTCAGTTTTCTTGTACTTAGGTCGGCATTGTGCCTTTTGTATTCAATTCCGATGCAATTTCTGTGTTTCATCGTCAATAAGAAGGTCAGAGGGATACAGTAAAAACGAAGTGAAGCATCGGAATCTGTAATTAATGACACGTGAATGGTTCAAAACATAGACAGTAAGAAGAGTCAGTTTTCTTGTATTTAAATCAGCATTGTGCATTTTGTATTTAATTTCGATGCAATTTCTGTGTCTCATCGTCAATAAGAAGGTCAGAGGGATACAGTAAACCTGAAGGGAAGCATCGGAATCTATAACTAGTGTCACAGGAATGGTTCAAAACATAGACAGTAGGAAGAGTCAGTCTTCTTGTACTTAAGTCGGCATTGTGCCTTTTGTATTTAATTCCGATGCAATTTCTGTGTTTCATCGTTAATAAGACGGTCAGTGGGATACATTAAACCTGAAGTGAAGCATCGGAATCTATAACTAGCGTCACAGTAATGGTTCAAAACACAGACAGTTAGAAGAGTCAGTTTTCTTGTACTTAAGTCGGCATTGTGGGTTTTGTATTTATTTCCGAAGCAATTTCTGTGTTTCATCGTCAAGAAGAAGGTCAGAGGGATACAGTAAACCTGAAGTAAAGCATCGTAAACTATAACGAGTGTCATATGAGTGGTTCAAAATATAGACAGAAAGAAGAGTCAGTTTTCTTGTACTTAAGTCAGCATTGTAACTTTTGTAATTAATTCCGAAGCAATTTCTGTGTTTCATCGTCAATAAGAAGGTTAGAGGTATACAGTTAATCTGAAGTGAAGCATCGGAATCTATAACAAGTGTCACAGGTATGGTTCAAAACATAGACTGTAAGAAGAGTCAGTTTTCTTGTACTTAAGTCAGCATTGTGCCTTTTGTATTTAATTCCAATGCAATTTCTGTGTTTCATCGTCAGTAAGAAGGTCAGAGGGATACAGTAAACCTGAAGTGAAGCATCTGAATCTATAACTAGTGTCACAGGAATGGTTCAAATCATAGACAGTAAGAAGAGTCAGTTTTCTTGTACTTAAGTCGGCATTATGAATTTTCTATTTAATTCCGATGCAATTTCTGTGTTTCATCGTCAATAAGAAGCTCAGAGGGATACAGTACACCTGAAGTGAAGCATCGGAATCTATAACTAGTGTCACAGGAATGGTTCACAACATAGACAGCAAGAAGAGTCAGTTTTCTTGTACTTAAGTCGGCATTGTGCCTTTTGTATTTAATTCCGATGCAATTTATGTGTTTCATCGTCAATATGAAGGTCAGAGGCATACAGTAAACCTGAAGTGAAGCATCGGAATATATAACTAGTCTCACAGGAATGGTTCAAAACATAGACAGTATGAAGCGTCAGCTTTCTTGTACTTAAGTCGGCATTGTGCGTTTTGTATTTAATTCCGATGCAATTTCAGTGTTTCACCGTCAATAAGAAGGTCAGAGGGATATAGTGAGCCTGAAATGAAGCATCGGAATCTATAACTTGTGTCACAGGAATGGTTCTAAACATAGACAGTAAGAAGAGTCAGTCTTCTTGTACTTAAGTCGGCATTGTGCCTTTTGTATTTAATCCGATGCAATTACTGTGTTTCATCGCCAATAAGAAGGACGGAGGGATACGGTAAACCTGAAGTGAAGCATCGGAATCTATAACTAGTGTCACAGGAATTGTTCAAAGCATAGACAGTAAGAAGAGTCAGATTTCTTGTACTTAAGTCGGCATTATGCCTTTCCTATTATTTCCGATGCAATTTCTGTGTTTCATCGTCAATAAGAATCTCAGAGGGATACAGTAAACCTGAAGTGAAGCACCGGAATCTATAACTTGTATCACAGGAATGGTTCAAAACAAAGACAGTAAGAAGAGTCAGTTTTCTTGTACTTAGGTCGGCATTGTGCCTTTTGTATTCAATTCCGATGCAATTTCTGTGTTTCATCGTCAATAAGAAGGTCAGAGGGATACAGTAAAAACGAAGTGAAGCATCGGAATCTGTAATTAATGACACATGAATGGTTCAAGCATAGACAGTAAGAAGAGTCAGTTTTCTTGTATTTAAATCAGCATTGTGCATTTTGTATTTAATTTCGATGCAATTTCTGTGTCTCATCGTCAATAAGAAGGTCAGAGGGATACAGTAAACCTGAAGTGAAGCATCGAAATCTATAGCTAGTGTCACAGGAATGGTTCAAAACATAGACAGTAGGAAGAGTCAGTTTTCTTGTACTTAAGTCGGCATTGTGCCTTTTGTATTTAATTCCGATGCAATTTATGTGTTTCATCGTCAATATGAAGGTCAGAGGCATACAGTAAACCTGAAGTGAAACATCGGAATCTATAACTAGTGTCACAGGAATGGTTCAAAACATAGACAGTAAGAAGAGTCAGTTTTCTTGTACTTCAGTCGGCATTGTGCCTTTTGTATTTAATTCCGATGCAATTTCTGTGTTTCATCGTCAACAAGAAGGTCAGAGGGATACAGTAAACCTGAAGTGAAGCATCGGAATTTATATTTAGTGTCACAGGAATGGTTCAAAACATAGGCAGTAAGAAGAGTCAGTTATCTTGTACTTATGTCGGCATTGTGCCTTTTGTATTTAATTCCGAAGCAATTTATGTGTTTCATCGTCAATAAGAAGGTCAGAGGAATACAGTAAACCTGAAGTGAAGCATCGGAATCCGTAACTAGTGTCACAGGAATGGTTCAAAACATAGACTGTAAGAAGAGTTTGTTTTCTTGTACTTAAGTCGGCATTGTGCCTTTTGTATTGCATTCCGATGCAATTTCTGTGTTTCATCGTTAATAAGACGGTCAGTGGGATACATTAAACCTGAAGTGAAGCATCGGAATCTATAACTAGCGTCACAGTAATGGTTCAAAACACAGACAGTTAGAAGAGTCAGTTTTCTTGTACTTAAGTCGGCATGTGGGTTTTGTATTTATTTCCGAAGCAATATCTGTGTTTCATCGTCAAGAAGAAGGTCAGAGGGATACAGTAAACCTGAAGTAAAGCATCGTAAACTATAACGAGTGTCATATGAATGGTTCAAAATATAGACAGAAAGAAGAGTCAGTTTTCTTGTACTTTTGTCAGCATTGTAGCTTTTGTATTTAATTCCGGTGCAATTTCTGTGTTTCGTCGTGAATAAGAATGTCAGAGGCATACAGTAAACCTGAAGTGAAGCATCGGAGTCCATAACTAGTGTCACAGGAATGGTTCTAAACATAGACAGTAAGATGAGTCAGGTTTCTTGTACTTAAGTCGGCATTGTGCCTTTTGTATTTAATTCCGATGCAATTTCAGTGTTTCATCGTCAATAAGAAGGTCAGGGGGATATAGTGAACCTGAAGTGAAGCATCGGATTCTATAACTAGTGTCACAGTAAAAAGATCACTTTTCTTATACTTAAGTCGGCATTGTGCCTTTTGTATATAATCCAATACAATTTCGGTGTTTTATCGTCAATAAGAAGTTCGGAGGGATACGGTAAACCGGAAGTGAAGCATCGGAATCTATAACTAGTGTCACAGGAATTGCTCAAACATAGACAGTATGAAGAGTCAGTTTTCTTGTACTTAAGTCGGCATTGTGCCTTTTGTACTTATTTCCGATGCAATTCCTGTGTTTCATCGTCAATAAGAAGGTCAGAGGGATACAGTAAACCTGCAGTGAAGCATCGGAATCTATAACTAGTGTCACATGAATGTTTCAAATCATAGACAGTAAGAAGAGTCAGTTTTCTTGTACTTAAGTCGGCATTATGAATTTTCTATTTAATTCCGATGCAATTTCTGTGTTTCATCGTCAATAAGAAGCTCAGAGGGATACAGTACACCTGAAGTGAAGCATCGGAATCTATAACTAGTGTCACAGGAATGGTTCAAAACATAGACAGTAAGAAGAGTCAGTTTTCTTGTACTTAAGTCGGCATTGTGCCTTTTGTATTTAATTCCGAAGCAATTTCTGTGTTTCATCGTCAAGAAGAAGGTCAGAGGGATACAGTAAACCTGAAGTAAAGCATCGTAATCTATATCGAGTGTCACATGAATGGTTCAAAATATAGACAGTAAGAAGAGTCAGTTTTCTTGTACTGAAGTCGGCATTGTGCCTTTTGTATTTAATTCCGATTGCAATTTCTGTGTATCATCGTCAAGAAGAAGGTCAGAGGGATACAGTAAACCTGAAGTGAAGCATCGGAATTTATATTTAGTGTCACAGGAATGGTTCAAAGCATAGACAGTAAGAAGAGTCAGTTATCTTGTACTTGAGTCGGCATTGTGGGTTTTGTATTTATTTCCGAAGCACTCTCTGTGTTTCATCGTCAAGAAGAAGGTCAGAGGGATACAGTAAACCTGAAGTAAAGCATCGTAAACTATAACGAGTGTCATATGAATGGTTCAAAATATAGACAGAAAGAAGAGTCAGTTTTCTTGTACTTAAGTCAGCATTGTAGCTTTTGTATTTAATTCCTATGCAATTTCTGTGTTTCGTCGTGAATAAGATTGTCAGAGGTATACAGTAAACCTGTAGTGAAGCATTGGAATCTATAACTAGCGTCACAGGAATGGTTTAAAACATAGACAGTATGAAGGTTCAGTTTTCTTGTGCTTTAGTCGGCATTGTGCCTTTTGTATTTAATTCCGATACAATTTCTGTGTTTCATCGTCAATAAGAAGGTCAGAGGCATACAGTAAACCTGAAGTGAAGCATCGGAGTCTATAACTAGTGTCACAGGAATGGTTCTAAACATAGACAGTAAGAAGAGTCAGGTTTCTTGTACTTAAGTCGGCATTGTGCCTTTTGTATTTAATTCCGATGCAATTTCAGTGTTTCATCGTCAATAAGAAGGTCAGAGGGATATAGTGAACCTGAAGTGAAGCATCGGATTCTATAACTAGTGTCACAGTAAGAAGATCAGTTTTCTTATACTTACGTCGGCATTGTGCCTTTTGTATTTAATCCAATACAATTTCGGTGTTTTATCGTCAATAAGAAGTTCGGAGGGATACGGTAAACCTGAAGTGAAGCATCAGAATCTATAACTAGTGTCACAGGAATTGCTCAAAACATAGACAGTATGAACGAGTCAGTTTTCTTGTACTTAAGTCAGCATTGTGCCTTTTGTATTTAATTCCAATGCAATTTCTGTGTTTCATCGTCAGTAAGAAGGTCAGAGGGATACAGTAAACCTGAAGTGAAGCATCGGAATCTATAACTAGTGTCACATGAATGTTTCAAATCATAGACAGTAAGAAGAGTCAGTTTTCTTGTACTTAAGTCGGCATTGTGCCTTTTGTAATTAATTCCGAAGCAATTTCTGTGTTTCATCGTCAATAAGAAGGTTAGAGATATACAGTTAATCTGAAGTGAAGCATCGGAATCTATAACAAGTGTCACAGGTATGGTTCAAAACATAGACTGTAAGACGAGTCAGTTTTCTTGTACTTAAGTCAGCATTGTGCCTTTTGTATTTAATTCCAATGCAATTTCTGTGTTTCATCGTCAGTAAGAAGGTCAGAGGGATACAGTAAACCTGAAGTGAAGCATCGGAATCTATAACTAGTGTCACAGGAATGGTTCAAATCATAGACAGTAAGAAGAGTCAGTTTTCTTGTACTTAAGTCGGCATTATGAATTTTCTATTTAATTCCGATGCAATTTCTGTGTTTCATCGTCAATAAGAAGCTCAGAGGGATACAGTACACCTGAAGTGAAGCATCGGAATCTATAACTAGTGTCATAGGAATGGTTCAAAACATAGACAGTATGAAGAGTCAGTTTTCTTGTACTTAAGTCGGCATTGTGCCTTTTGTATTTAATTCCGATGCAATTTCTGTGTTTCATCGTCAAGAAGAAGGTCAGAGGGATACAGTAAACCTGAAGTAAAGCATCGTAATCTATATCGAGTGTCACATGAATGGTTCAAAATATAGACAGTAAGAAGAGTCAGTTTTCTTGTACATAAGTTGGCATTGTGCCTTTGTATTTAATTCCGATTGCAATTTCTGTGTTTCATCGTCAAGAAGAAGGTCAGAGGGATACAGTAAACCTGAAGTGAAGCATCGGAATTTATATTTAGTGTCACAGGAATGGTTCAAAACATAGACAGTAAGAAGAGTCAGTTATCTTGTACTTGAGTCGGCATTGTGGGTTTTGTATTTATTTCCGAAGCAATATCTGTGTTTCATCGTCAAGATGAAGGTCAGAGGGATACAGTAAACCTGAAGTAAAGCATCGTAAAGTATAACGAGTGTCATATGAATGGTTCAAAATATAGACAGAAAGAAGAGTCAGTTTTCTTGTACTTAAGTCAGCATTGTAGCTTTTGTATTTAATTCCGATGCAATTTCTGTGTTTCGTCGTGAATAAGAATGTCAGAGGTATACAGTAAACCGGTAGTGAAGCATTGGAATCTATAACTAGCGTCACAGGAATGGTTTAAAACATAGACAGTATGAAGGTTCAGTTTTCTTGTACTTAAGTCGGCATTGTGCCTTTTGTACTTAATTCCGATGCAATTCCTGTGTTTCATCGTCAATAAGAAGGTCAGAGGGATACAGTAAACCTGCAGTGAAGCATCGGAATCTATAACTAGTGTCACATGAATGTTTCAAATCATAGACAGTAAGAAGAGTCAGTTTTCTTGTACTTAAGTCGGCATTATGCCTTTTGGATTTAATTCCGAAGCAATTTCTGTGTTTCATCGTCATGAAGAAGGTCAGAGGGATACAGTAAACCTGAAGTAAAGCATCGTAATCTATATCGAGTGTCACATGAATGGTTCAAAATATAGACAGCAAAAAGAGTCAGTTTTCTTGTACTTAAGTCGGCATTGTACCTTTTGTATTTAATTCCGATGCAATTTATGTGTTTCATCGTCAATATGAAGGTCAGAGGCATACAGTAAACCTGAAGTGAAGCATCGGAATATATAACTAGTCTCACAGGAATGGTTCAAAACATAGACAGTATGAAGTGTCAGCTTTCTTGTACTTAAGTCGGCATTGTGCGTTTTGTATTTAATTCCGATGCAATTTCAGTGTTTCATCGTCAATAAGAAGGTCAGAGGGATATAGTGAGCCTGAAATGAAGCATCGGAATCTATAACTTGTGTCACAGGAATGGTTCAAAACATAGACAGTAAGAAGAGTCAGTCTTCTTGTACTTAAGTCGGCATTGTGCCTTTTGTATTTAATCCGATGCAATTACTGTGTTTCATCGCCAATAAGAAGGACGGAGGTATACGGTAAACCTGAAGTGAAGCATCGGAATCTATAACTAGTCTCACAGGAATTGTTCAAAGCATAGACAGTAAGAAGAGTCAGATTTCTTGTACTTAAGTCAACATTATGCCTTTTCTATTATTTCCGATGCAATTTCTGTGTTTCATCGTCAATAAGAATCTCAGAGGGATACAGTAAACCTGAAGTGAAGCATCGGAATCTATAACTTGTGTCACAGGAATGGTTCAAAACATAGACAGTAAGAAAGTCAGTTTTCTTCTACTTAAGTCGGCATTGTGCCTTTTGTATTTAATTCCGATGCAATTTCAGTGTTTCATCGTCAATAAGAAGGTCAGAGAGATATAGTGAGCCTGAAATGAAGCATCGGATTCTATAACTAGTGTCACAGGAATTATTCAAAACATAGACAGTAAGAAGATCAGTTTTCTTGTACTTAAGTCAGCTATGTGCCTTTTGTATTTAATCCGATGCAATTACTGTGTTTCATCGCCAATAAGAAGCACGGAGGGATACGGTAAACCTGAAGTGAAGCATCGGAATCTGTAACTAGTGTCACAGGAATTGTTCAAAGCATAGACAGTAAGAAGAGTCAGATTTCTTGTGCTTATGTCGGCATTGTGCTTTTGTATTAAATTCCGATGCAATTGCTGTGTTTCATCGTCAATAAGACGGTCAGAGGGATACAGTAAACCTGCAGTGAAGCATCGGAATTTATAACTAGTGTTACATGAATGGTTCAAAACATAGACAGTATGAAGAGTCAGTTTTCTTGTAATTCAGTCGGCATTGTGACTTTTGTATTTAATTCCGGATCAATTTCTGTGTTTCATCGTCAATAAGGTCAGCGGGATACAGTAAACCTGAAGTGAAGCATCGGAATTTATATTTAGTGTCACAGGAATGGTTCAAATCATAGACAGTAAGTAGAGTCAGTTTTCTTGTATTTAAATCAGCATTGTACCCTTTGTATTTAATTTCGATGCAATTTCTGTGTTTCATCGTCAAAATGAAGGTCCGAGGCATACAGTAAACCTGAAGTGAGGTATCGTATTCTATAACTAGTGTCACAAGAAAGGTTCAAAACATAGACAGTAAGAAGAGTCAGTGTTCTTGTACTTAAGTCGGCATTGTTCCATATGTATTTAAGCCGATGCCATTTCTGTGTTTCATCGTCAATAAGACGGTCACAGGGATTCAGTAAACCTTAATTGAAGCATCGGAATCTATAACTAGTGTCACAGGAATGGTTTAAACATAGACAGTAAGAAGAGTAAGTTTTCTTGTACTTAAGTCGGCATTGTGTATTTTGTATTTAATTCCATTGCAATTTCAGTGTTTCATCGCCAATAAGAAGGTCAAAGGGATACAGTGAACATGAAGTGAAGCATCGGAATATATAGCTAGTGTCACAGGAATGGTTCAAACCATAGACAGTAAGAAGAGTCAGTTTTCTTGTACTTAAGTCGGCATTAAGCCTTTTGTATTTAATTCCGATGCAATTTCTGTGTTTCATCGTCAATAAGATGGTCAGAGGGATACAGTAAACCTGCAGTGAAGCATCGGAATTTTTAACTAGTGTCACATGAATATTTCAAAACATAGACAGTAAGAAGAGTCAGTTTTCTTGTACTTCAGTCGGCATTGTGCCTTTTGTATTTAATTCCGATGCAATTTCAGTGTTTCATCGCCAATAAGAAGGTCAAAGGGATACAGTGAACCTGAAGTGAAGCATCGGAAACTATAACTAGTGTCACAGGAATGGTTCAAACCATAGACAATAAGAAGAGTCAATTTTCTTGTACTTAAGTCGGCATTGTGCCTTTTACGTTTAATTCCGATGCAATTTCTGTGTTTCATCGTCAATAAGAAGGTCAGAGGAATACAGTAAACCTGAAGTGAAGCATCGGAATCTATAACTAGTGTTACAGGAATGGTTCAAATCATAGACAGTAAGAAGAGTCACTTTTCTTGTACTTAGGTCGGCATTGTGCCTTTTGTATTCAATTCCGATGCAATTTCTGTGTTTCATCGTCAATAAGAAGGTCAGAGGGATACAGTAAACCTGAAGTGAAGGATCGGAATCTATAATTAGTGACACATGAATGGTTCAAAACATAGACAGTAAGAAGAGTCAGTTTTCTTGTATTTAAATCAGCATTGTGCCTTTTGTATTTAATTTCGATGCAATTTCTGTGTTTCATCGTCAATAAGAAGGTCAGAGGGATACAGTAAACCTGAAGTAAAGCATCGGAATCTATAACGAGTTTCACATGAATGGTTCAAAACATAGACAGTAGGAAGAGTCAGTTTTCTTGTACATTTTCGGCATTGTGCCTTTTGTATTTAATTCCGATCCAATTTCTGTGTTTCATCGTCAATAAGAAGGTCAGAGGGATACAGTAAACCTGAAGTGAAGCATCGGAATCTATAACTAGTGTCACAGGAATTGTTCAAAACATAGACAGTAAGAAGAGTCAGTTTTCTTGTACTTAAGTCGACATTGTGCCTTTTGTATTCAATTCCGATGCAATTTCTCTGTTTCATCGTCAATAAGAAGGTCAGAGGGATACAGTAAACCTGAAGTGAAGCATCGGAATCTATAACTAGTGTCACAGGAATGGTTCAAAACACAGACAGTAAGAAGAGTCAGTTATCTTGTACTTAAGTCGTCATTGTGCCTTTTGTATTTATTTCCGAAGCAATTTCTGTGTTTCATCGTCAAGAAGAAGGTCAGAGGGATTCAGTAAACCTGAAGTAAAGCATCGTAATCTATAACGAGTGTCACATGAATGGTTCAAAATATAGACAGTAAGAAGGGTCAGTTTTCTTGTACTTAAGTCGGCATTGTACCTTTTGTATTTAATGCCGATGCAATTTCTGTGTTTCATCGTCAATATGAAGGTCAGAGGCATACAGTAAACCTGAAGTGTGGCATCGTATTCTATAACTAGTGTCACAGGAATGGTTCAAAACATAGACAGTAAGAAGAGTCAGTTTTCTTGTACTAAAGTCGGCATTGTGCCTTTTGTATTTAATTCCGATGCAATATCAGTGTTTCATCGTCAATAAGAAGGTCAGTGGGATATAGTGAACCCGAAGTGAAGCATCGTATTCTATAACTAGTGTCTCAGGAATAATACAACACATAGACAGTATGAAGATCAGTTTTCTTGTACTTAAGTCGGCATTGTTCCTTTTGTATTTAATCCGATGCCATTTCTGTGTTTCATCAGCAATAAGAAAGTCGGAGGGATACGGTAAACCTGAAGTGAAGCATCGGAATCTATAACTAGTGTCACAGGAATTGTTCAAAGCATAGACAGTAAGAAGAGTCAGATTTCTTGTACTTAAGTCGACATTGTGCCTTTTGTATTCAATTCCGATGCAATTTCTCTGTTTCATCGTCAATAAGAAGGTCAGAGTCATACAGTAAACCTGAAGTGAAGCATCGGAATCAATAACTAGTGTCACAGGAATGGTTCTAACATAGACAGTAAGAAGAGTAAGTTTTCTTGTACTTAAGTCGGCATTGTGTCTTTCGTATTTAATTCCGATGCAATTTCAGTGTTTCATCGCCAATAAGAAGGTCAGAGGGATACAGTGAACCTGAAGTGAAGCATCGGAATCTATAACTAGTGTCACAGGAATGGTTCAAACAATAGACAGTAAGAAGAGTCAGTTTTCTTGTACTTAAGTCGGCATTGTGCCTTTTGTATTTAATTGCGATGCAATTTCTGTGTTTCGTCGTCAATAAGATGGTCAGAGGGATACAGTAAACCTGCAGTGAAGCATCGGGATTTATAACTAGTGTCACATGAATGGTTCAAAACATAGACAGTAAGAAGAAACAGTTTTCTTGTACTTCAGTCGGCATTGTGCCTTTTGTATTTAATTCCGATGCAATTTTAGTGTTTCATCGCCAATAAGAAGATCAGTGGCATACAGTAAACCTGAAGTGAAGCATCGGAATCTCTAACTAGTGTCACAGGAATGGTTCAAACATAGACAGTAAGAAGAGTAAGTTTTCTTGTACTTAAGTCGGCATTGTGCCTTTTGTATTTAATTCCGATGCAATTTCAGTGTTTCATTGCCAATAAGAAGGTCAGAGGGATACAGTGAACATGAAGTGAAGCATCGGAATCTATAACTAGTGTCACAGGAATGGTTCAAACCATAGACAGTAAGAAGAGTCAGTTTTCTTCTACTTAAGTCGGCATTATGCCTTTTGTATTTAATTCCGATGCAATTTCTGTGTTTCATCGTCAATAAGATGGTCAGAGGGATACAGTAAACCTGCAGTGAGGCATCGGAATTTATAACTAGTGTCACATGAATGGTTCAAAACATAGACAGTAAGAAGAGTCAGTTTCCTTGTATTTAAATCAGCATTGTGCCTTATGAATTTAATTTCGATGCAATTTCTGTGTTTCATAGTCAATAAGAAGGTCAGAGGGATACAGTAAACCTGAAGTAAAGCATCGGAATCTATAACGAGTTTCACATGAATGGTTCAAAACATAGACAGTAAGAAGAGTCAGTTTTCTTGTACATAAGTCGGCATTGTGCCTTTTGTATTTAATTCCGATGCAATTTCTGTGTTTCATCGTGAATAAGAAGGTCAGAGGCATACAGTAAACCTGAAGTGAAGCATCGGAATCTATAACTAGTGTCACAGGAATGGTTCAAACATAGACAGTAAGAAGAGTAAGTTTTCTTGTACTTAAGTCGGCATTGTGCCTTTTGTATTTAATTCCGATGCAATTTCAGTGTTTCATCGCCAATAAGAAGGTCAGAGGGATACAGTGAACCTGAAGTGAAGCATCGGAATCTATAACTAGTGTCACAGGAATGGTTCAAACCATAGACAGTAAGAAGAGTCACTTTTCTTGTACTTAAGTCGGCATTGTGCCTTTTGTATTTAATTGCGATGCAATTTCTGTGTTTCATCGCCAATAAGATGGTCAGAGGGATACAGTAAACCTGCAGTGAAGCATCGGGATTTATAACTAGTGTCACATGAATGGTTCAAAACATAGACAGTAAGAAGAAACAGTTTTCTTGTACTTCAGTCGGCATTGTGCCTTTATGTATTTAATTCCGATGCAATTTCAGTGTTTCATCGCCAATAAGAAGGTCAGAGGGATACAGTGAACCTGAGGTGAAGCATCGGAATCTATAACTAGTGTCACAGGAATGGTTCAAACCATAGACAGTAAGAAGAGTCAGTTTTCTTGTACTTAAGTCGGCATTGTGCCTTTTACATATAAATCCGATGCAATTTCTGTGTTTCATCGTCAATAAGAAGGTCAGAGGAATACAGTAAACCTGAAGTGAAGCATCGGAATCTATAACTAGTGTCACAGGAATGGTTCAAATCATAGACAGTAAGAAGAGTCAGTTTTCTTGTACTTAAGTCGGCATTGTGCCTTTTGTATTTAATTCCGATGCAATTTATGTGTTTCATCGTCAATAAGAAGGTCAGAGGGATACAGTAAACCTGCAGTGAAGCATCGGAATCTATAACAAGTGACACATGAATGGTTCAAAATATAGACAGCAAGAAGAGTCAGTTTTCTTGTACTTAAGTCGGCATTGTACCCTTTGTATATAATTCCGATGCAATTTCTGTGTTTCATCGTCAATATGAAGGTCAGAGGCATACAGTAAACCTGACGTGAGGTATCGAATTCTATAACTAGTGTCACAGGAAAGGTTCAAATCATAGACAGTAAGAAGAGTCAGTTTTCTTGTACTTAAGTCGGCATTGTGCCTTTTGTATTTAATTCCGATGCAATTTCAGTGTTTCATCGTCAATAAGAAGGTCAGTGGGATATAGTGAACCCGAAGTGAAGCATCGTATTCTATAACTAGTGTCTCAGGAATAATATAAAACATAGACAGTATGAAGATCAGTTTTCTTGTACTTAAGTCGGCATTGTTCCTTTTGTATTTAATCCGATGCCATTTCTGTGTTTCATCGTCAATAAGAAAGTCGGAGGGATACGGTAAACCTGAAGTGAAGAATCGGAATCTATAACTAGTGTCACAGGAATTGTTCAAAGCATAGACAGTAAGAAGAGTCAGATTTCTTGTACTTAAGTCGACATTGTGCCTTTTGTATTCAATTCCGATGCAATTTCTCTGTTTCATCGTCAATAAGAAGGTCAGAGGCATACAGTAAACCTTAAGTGAAGCATCGGAATCTATAACTAGTGTCACAGGAATGGTTCAAACATAGACAGTAAGAAGAGTAAGTTTTCTTGTACTTAAGTCGGCATTGTGCCTTTTGTATTTAATTCCGATGCAATTTCAGTGTTTCATCGCCAATAAGAAGGTCAGAGGGATACAGTGAACAAGAAGTGAAGCATCGGAATCTATAACTAGTGTCACAGGAATGGTTCAAACCATAGACAGTAAGAAGAGTCAGTTTTCTTGTACTTAAGTCGGCATTATGCATTTTGTATTTAATTCCGATGCAATTTCTGTGTTTCATCGTCAATACGATGGTCAGAGGGATACAGTAAACCTGCAGTGAAGCATCGGAATTTATAACTAGTGTCACATGAATGGTTCAAAACATAGACAGTAAGAAGAGTCAGTTTTCTTGTACTTCAGTCGGCAATGTGCCTTTTGTATTTAATTCCGATGCAATTTCAGTGTTTCATCGCCAATAAGAAGGTCAAAGGGATACAGTGAACCTGAAGTGAAGCATCGGAATCTATAACTAGTGTCACAGGAATGGTTCAAACCATAGTCAGTAAGAAGAGTCAGTTTTCTTGTACTTAAGTCGGCATTGTGCCTTTTACATTTAATTCCGATGCAATTTCTGTGTTTCATCGTCAATAAGAAGGTCAGAGGAATACAGTAAACCTGAAGTGAAGCATCGGAATCTATAACTAGTGTCACAGGAATGGTTCAAATCATAGACAGTAAGAAGAGTCAGTTTTCTTGTACTTAGGTCGGCATTGTGCATTTTGTATTTCATTCCGATGCAATTTCTGTGTTTCAACGTCAATAAGAAGGTCAGAGGGATACAGTTAACCTGAAGTGAAGCATCGGAATCTATAATTAGTGACTCATGAATGGTTCAAAACATAGTTAGTAAGAAGAGTCAGATTTCTTGTATTTAAATCAGCATTCTGCCTTTTGTATTTAATTTCGATGCAATTTCTGTGTTTCATCGTCAATAAGAAGGTCAGAGGGATACAGTAAACCTGAAGTAAAGCATCGGAATCTATAACGAGTTTCACATGAATGGTTCAAAACATAGACAGTAAGATGAGTCAGTTTTCTTGTACATAAGTCGGCATTGTGCCTTTTGTATTTAATTCCGATGTTATTTCTGTGTTTCATCGTCAATAAGAAGGTCAGAGGGATACAGTAAACCTGAAGTGAAGTATCGTAATCTATAACGAGTGTCACATGAATGGTTCAAAATATAGACAGTAAGAAGGGTCAGTTTTCTTGTACTTAAGTCGGCATTGTACCTTTTGTATTTAATTCCGATGCAATTTCTGTGTTTCATCGTCAATATGTAGGTCAGAGGCATACAGTAAACCTGAAGTGTGGCATCGTATTTTATAACTAGTGTCACAGGAAAGGTCCAAAACATAGACAGTAAGAAGAGTCAGTTTTCTTGTACTAAAGTCGGCATTGTGCCTTTTGTATTTAATTCCGATGCAATTTCATTGTTTCATCGTCAATAAGAAGGTCAGTGGGATATAGTGAACCCGAAGTGAAGCATCGTATTCTATAACTAGTGTCTCAGGAATAATACAAAACATAGACAGTATGAAGATCAGTTTTCTTGTACTTAAGTAGGCATTGTTCCTTTTGTATTTAATCCGATGCCATTTCTGTGTTTCAGCAGCAATAAGAAAGTCGGAGGGATACGGTAATCCTGAAGTGAAGCATCGGAATCTATAACTAGTGTCACAGGAATTGTTCAAACCATAGACAGTAAGAAGAGTCAGTTTTCTTGTACTTAAGTCGGCATTGTGCCTTTTGTATTTAATTCCGATGCAATTTCTGTGTTTCATCGTGAATAAGAAGGTCAGAGGGATACAGTAAACCTGAAGTGAAGCATCGGAAGCTATAACTAGCGTCACAGGAATGGTTTAAAACATAGACAGTAAGAAGAGTCAGTTTTCTTGTACTTAAGTCGACATTGTGCCTTTTGTATTCAATTCCGATGCAATTTCTCTGTTTTATCGTCAATAAGAAGGTCAGAGGGATACAGTAAACCTGAAGTGAAGCATCGGAATCTATAACTAGTGTCACAGGAATGGTTCAAAACACAGACAGTAAGAAGAGTCAGTTATCTTGTACTTAAGTCGGCATTGTGCCTTTTGTATTTAATTGCGATGCAATTTCTGTGTTTCATCGCCAATAAGATGGTCAGAGGGATACATTAAACCTGCAGTGAAGCATCGGGATTTATAACTAGTGTCACATGAATGGTTCAAAACATAGACAGTAAGAAGAAACAGTTTTCTTGTACTTCAGTCGGCATTGTGCCTTTTGTATTTAATTCCGATGCAATTTCAGTGTTTCATCGCCAATAAGAAGGTCAGAGGGATACAGTGAACCTGAGGTGAAACATCGGAATCTATAACTAGTGTCACAGGAATGGTTCAAACCATAGACAGTAAGAAGAGTCAGTTTTCTTGTACTTAAGTCGGCATTGTGCCTTTTACATTTAAATCCGATGCAATTTCTGTGTTTCATCGTCAATAAGTAGGTCAGAGGAATACAGTAAACCTGAAGTGAAGCATCGGAATCTATAACTAGTGTCACAGGAATGGTTCAAATCATAGACAGTAAGAAGAGTCAGTTTTCTTGTACTTAAGTCGGCATTGTGCCTTTTGTATTTAATTCCGATGCAATTTATGTGTTTCATCGTCAATAAGAAGGTCAGAGGGATACAGTAAACCTGCAGTGAAGCATCGGAATCTATAACTAGTGACACATGAATGGTTCAAAATATAGACAGCAAGAAGAGTCAGTTTTCTTGTACTTAAGTCGGCATTGTACCCTTTGTATATAATTCCGATGCAATTTCTGTGTTTCATCGTCAATATGAAGGTCAGAGGGATACAATGAACATGAAGTGAAGCATCGGAATCTATAACTAGTGTCACAGGAATGGTTCAAACCATAGACAGTAAGAAGAGTCAGTTTTCTTGTACTTAAGTCGGCATTATGCCTTTTGTATTTAATTCCGATGCAATTTCTGTGTTTCATCGTCAATACGATGGTCAGAGGGATACAGTAAACCTGCAGTGAAGCATCGGAATTTATAACTAGTGTCACATGAATGGTTCAAAACATAGACAGTAAGAAGAGTCAGTTTTCTTGTACTTCAGTCGGCAATGTGCCTTTTGTATTTAATTCCGATGCAATTTCAGTGTTTCATCGCCAATAAGAAGGTCAAAAGGATACAGTGAACCTGAAGTGAAGCATCGGAATCTATAACTAGTGTCACAGGAATGGTTCAAACCATAGTCAGTAAGAAGAGTCAGTTTTCTTGTACTTAAGTCGGCATTGTGCCTTTTACATTTAATCCCGATGCAATTTCTGTGTTTCATCGTCAATAAGGAGGTCAGAGGAATACAATAAACCTGAAGTGAAGCATCGGAATCTATAACTAGTGTCACAGGAATGGTTCAAATCATAGACAGAAAGAAGAGTCAGTTTTCTTGTACTTAGGTCGGCATTGTGCCTTTTGTATTTAATTCCGATGCAATTTCTGTGTTTCAACGTCAATAAGAAGGACAGAGGGATACAGTTAACCTGAAGTGAAGCATCGGAATCTATAATTAGTGACTCATGAATGGTTCAAAACATAGACAGTAAGAAGAGTCAGATTTCTTGTATTTAAATCAGCATTCTGCCTTTTGTATTTAATTTCGATGCAATTTCTGTGTTTCATCGTCAATAAGAAGGTCAGAGGGATACAGTAAACCTGAAGTAAAGCATCGGAATCTATAACGAGTTTCACATGAATGGTTCAAAACATAGACAGTAAGATGAGTCAGTTTTCTTGTACATAAGTCGGCATTGTGCCTTTTGTATTTAATTCCGATGTTATTTCTGTGTTTCATCGTCAATAAGAAGGTCAGAGGGATACAGTAAACCTGAAGTGAAGTATCGTAATCTATAACGAGTGTCACATGAATGGTTCAAAATATAGACAGTAAGAAGGGTCAGTTTTCTTGTACTTAAGTCGGCATTGTACCTTTTGTATTTAATTCCGATGCAATTTCTGTGTTTCATCGTCAATATGTAGGTCAGAGGCATACAGTAAACCTGAAGTGTGGCATCGTATTCTATAAGTAGTGTCACAGGAAAGGTCCAAAACATAGACAGTAAGAAGAGTCAGTTTTCTTGTACTAAAGTCGGCATTGTGCCTTTTGTATTTAATTCCGATGCAATTTCATTGTTTCATCGTCAATAAGAAGGTCAGTGGGATATAGTGAACCCGAAGTGAAGCATCGTATTCTATAACTAGTGTCTCAGGAATAATACAAAACATAGACAGTATGAAGATCAGTTTTCTTGTACTTAAGTAGGCATTGTTCCTTTTGTATTTAATCCGATGCCATTTCTGTGTTTCAGCAGCAATAAGAACGTCGGAGGGATACGGTAATCCTGAAGTGAAGCATCGGAATCTATAACTAGTGTCACAGGAATTGTTCAAACCATAGACAGTAAGAAGAGTCAGTTTTCTTGTACTTAAGTCGGCATTGTGCCTTTTGTATTTAATTCCGATGCAATTTCTGTGTTTCATCGTGAATAAGAAGGTCAGAGGGATACAGTAAACCTGAAGTGAAGCATCGGAAGCTATAACTAGCGTCACAGGAATGGTTTAAAACACAGACAGTAAGAAGAGTCAGTTATCTTGTACTTAAGTCGGCATTGTGCCTTTTGTATTTATTTCCGAAGCAATTTCTGTGTTTCATCGTCAAGAAGAAGGTCAGAGGGATTCAGTTAACCTGAAGTAAAGCATCGTAATCTATAACGAGTGTCACATGAATGGTTCAAAATATAGACAGTAAGAAGGGTCAGTTTTCTTGTACTTAAGTCGGCATTGTACCTTTTGTATTTAATTCCGATGCAATTTCTGTGTTTCATCGTCAATATGAAGGTCAGAGGCATACAGTAAACCTGAAGTGAGGCATCGTATTCTATAACTAGTGTCACAGGAAAGGTTCGAAACATAGACAGTAAGAAGAGTCAGTTTTTTGTACTAAAGTTGGCAATTGTGCCTTTTGTATTTAAATCCGATGCAATTTCAGTGTTTCATCGTCAATAAGAAGGTCAGTGGGATATAGCGAACCCGAAGTGAAGCATCGTATACTATAACTAGTGTCTCAGGAATAATACAAAACATCGACAGTATTAAGATCAGTTTTCTTGTACTTAAGTCGGCATTGTTCCTTTTGTATTTAATCCGATGCCATTTCTGTGTTTCATCAGCAATAAGAAAGTCGGAGGGATACGGTAAACCTGAAGTGAAGCATCGGAATCTATAACTAGTGTCACAGTAATTGTTCAAAGCATAGACAGTAAGATGAGTAAGTTTTCTTGTACTTAAGTCGGCATTGTGCCTTTTGTATTTAATTCCGATGCAATTTCTGTGTTTCATCGCCAATAAGAAGGTCAGAGGGATACAGTGAACCTGAAGTGAAGCATCGGAATCTATAACTAGTGTCACAGAAATGGTTCAAACCATAGACATTGGAAGAGTCACTTTTCTTGTACTTAAGTCGGCATTGTGCCTTTTGTATTTAATTCCGATGCAATTTATGTGTTTCATCGTCAATAAGAAGGTCAGAGGGATATAGTGAACCCGAAGTGAAGCATCGTATTCTATAACTAGTGTCTCAGGAATAATACAAAACATAGACAGTATGAAGATCAGTTTTCTTGTACTTAAGTCGGCATTGTTCCTTTTGTATTTAATTCCGATGCAATTTCAGTGTTCCATCGCCAATAAGATGGTCAGAGGCATACAGTAAACCTGCAGTGAAGCATCGGGATTGATAACTAGTGTCACAGGAATGGTTCAAACATAGACAGTAAGAAGAGTAAGTTTTCTTGTACTTAAGTCGGCATTGTGCCTTTTGTATTTAATTCCGATGCAATTTCAGTGTTTCATCGCCAATAAGAAGGTCAGAGGGATACAGTGAACCTGAAGTGAAGCATCGCAATCTATAACTAGTGTCACAGATTTGGTTCAAACCATAGACAGTAGAAGAGTCACTTTTCTTGTACTTAAGTCGGCATTGTGCCTTTTGTATTTAATTGCGATGCAATTTCTGTGTTTCATCGCCAATAAGATGGTCAGAGGGATACAGTAAACCTGCAGTGAAGCATCGGGATTTATAACTAGTGTCACATGAATGGTTCAAAACATAGATAGTAAGAAGAAACAGTTTTCTTGTACTTCAGTCGGCATTGTGCCTTTTGTATTTAATTCCGATGCAATTTCAGTGTTTCATCGCCAATAAGAAGGTCAGAGGGATACAGTGAACCTGAGGTGAAGCATCGGAATCTATAACTAGTGTCACAGGAATGGTTCAAACCATAGACAGTAAGAAGAGTCAGTTTTCTTGTACTTAAGTCGGCATTGTGCCTTTTACATTTAAATCCGATGCAATTTCTGTGTTTCATCGTCAATAAGAAGGTCAGAGGAATACAGTAAACCTGAAGTGAAGCATCGGAATCTATAACTAGTGTCACAGGAATGGTTCAATTCATAGACAGTAAGAAGAGTCAGTTTTCTTGTACTTAAGTCGGCATTGTGCCTTTTGTATTTAATTCCGATGCAATTTATGTGTTTCATCGTCAATAAGAAGGTCAGAGGGATACAGTAAACCTGCAGTGAAGCATCGGAATCTATAACTAGTGACACATGAATGGTTCAAAATATAGACAGTAAGAAGAGTCAGTGTTCTTGTACTTAAGTCGGCATTATGCCCTTTGTATTTAATTCCGATGCAATTTCTGTGTTTCATCGTCAATACGATGGTCAGAGGGATACAGTAAACCTGCAGTGAAGCATCGGAATTTATAACTAGTGTCACATGAATGGTTCAAAACATAGACAGTAAGAAGAGTCAGTTTTCTTGTACTTCAGTCGGCAATGTGCCTTTTGTATTTAATTGCGATGCAATTTCAGTGTTTCATCGCCAATAAGAAGGTCAAAGGGATACAGTGAACCTGAAGTGAAGCATCGGAATCTATAACTAGTGTCACAGGAATGGTTCAAACCATAGTCAGTAAGAAGAGTCAGTTTTCTTGTACTTAAGTCGGCATTGTGCCTTTTACATTTAATTCCGATGCAATTTCTGTGTTTCATCGTCAATAAGAAGGTCAGAGGAATACAGTAAACCTGAAGTGAAGCATCGGAATCTATAACTAGTGTCACAGGAATGGTTCAAATCATAGACAGTAAGAAGAGTCAGTTTTCTTGTACTTAGGTCGGCATTGTGCCTTTTGTATTTAATTCCGATGCAATTTCTGTGTTTCATCGTCAATAAGAAGGTCAGAGGGATAGAGTAAACCTGAAGTGAAGCATCGGAATCTATAATTAGTGACTCATGAATGGTTCAAAACATAGACAGTAAGAAGAGTCAGATTTCTTGTATTTAAATCAGCATTCTGCCTTTTGTATTTAATTTCGATGCAATTTCTGTGTTTCATCGTCAATAAGAAGGTCAGAGGGATACAGTAAACCTGAAGTAAAGCATCGGAATCTATAACGAGTTTCACATGAATGGTTCAAAACATAGACAGAAAGATGAGTCAGTTTTCTTGTACATAAGTCGGCATTGTGCCTTTTGTATTTAATTCCGATGTTATTTCTGTGTTTCATCGTCAATAAGAAGGTCAGAGGGATACAGTAAACCTGAAGTGAAGTATCGTAATCTATAACGAGTGTCACATGAATGGTTCAAAATATAGACAGTGAGAAGGGTCAGTTTTCTTGTACTTAAGTCGGCATTGTACCTTTTGTATTTAATTCCGATGCAATTTCTGTGTTTCATCGTCAATATGTAGGTCAGAGGCATACAGTAAACCTGAAGTGAGGCATCGTATTCTATAACTAGTGTCACAGGGAAGGTCCAAAACATAGACAGTAAGAAGAGTCAGTTTTCTTGTACTAAAGTCGGCATTGTGCCTTTTGTATTTAATTCCGATGCAATTTCATTGTTTCATCGTCAATAAGAAGGTCAGTGGGATATAGTGAACCCGAAGTGAAGCATCGTATTCTATAACTAGTGTCTCAGGAATAATACAAAACATAGACAGTATGAAGATCAGTTTTCTTGTACTTAAGTAGGCATTGTTCCTTTTGTATTTAATCCGATGCCATTTCTGTGTTTCATCAGCAATAAGAAAGTCGGAGGGATACGGTAATCCTGAAGTGAAGCATCGGAATCTATAACTAGTGTCACAGGAATTGTTCAAACCATAGACAGTAAGAAGAGTCAGTTTTCTTGTACTTAAGTCGGCATTGTGCCTTTTGTATTTAATTGCGATGCAATTTCTGTGTTTCATCGTCAATAAGATGGTCAGAGGTATACAGTAAACCTGCAGTGAAGCATCGGGATTTGTAACGAGTGTTACATGAATGGTTCAAAACATAGACAGTAAGAAGAAACAGTTTTCTTGTACTTCAGTCGGCATTGTGCCTTTTGTATTTAATTCCGATGCAATTTCAGTGTTTCATCGCCAATAAGAAGGTCAGAGGAATACAGTGAACCTGAATTGAAGCATCGGAATCTGTAACTAGTGTCACAGGAATGGTTCAAACCATAGACAGTAAGAAGAGTCAGTTTTCTTGTACTTAAGTCGGCATTGAGCCTTTTACATTTAATTCCGTTGCAATTTCTGTGTTTCATCGTCAATAAGAAGGTCAGAGGAATACAGTAAACCTGAAGTGAAGCATCGGAATCTATAACAAGTGTCACAGGAATGGTTAAAATCATAGACAGTAAGAAGAGTCAGTTTTCTTGTACTTAAGTCGGCATTGTGCCTTTTGTATTTAATTCCGATGCAATTTATGTGTTACATCGTCAATAAGAAGGTCAGAGGGATACAGTAAACCTGCAGTGAAGCATCGGAATCTATAACTAGTGACACATGAATGGTTCAAAACATAGACAGTAAGAAGAGTCAGTTTTCTTGTACTTAAGTCGGCATTGTGCCTTTTGTATTTAATTCCGAAGCAATTTCTGTGTTTCATCGTCAATAAGAAGGTCAGAGGTATACAGTAAACCTGAAGTGAAGCATCGGAATCTATAACAAGTGTCACAGGTATGGTTCAAAACATAGACAGTAAGAAGAGTCAGTTTTCTTGTACTTAAGTCGGCATTGTGCTTTTGTATTTAATTCCGATGCAATTTCTGTGTTTCATCGTCAGTAAGAAGGTCAGAGGGATACAATAAACATGAAGTGAAGCATCGGAATCCATAACTAGTGTCACAGGAATGGTTCAAATCATAGACAGTAAGAAGAGTCAGTTTTCTTGTGCTTAGGTCGGCATTGTGCCTTTTGTATTTAATTCCAAAGCAATTTCTTTTAGATTAGATTAGATTTACTTTCATTCCAATTGATCCGTAGTGAGGAGGTCCTCCTGGACGTGGAACATGTCAGAAAAACAACAATACATGACAAATATTTACAACTAAAACAAATAAGCTAATGTACCATTCCACAGGTCCCAAGTGGAATGATCGTCATTTTTAATGAACACTAAGAGTCATTTTACAAATATTAATGCACTGAATTTAAAATAAAAAACGTTTTTTATTTATTTATAAGGTAATAAACATGTAATGCAACTACTGTAATACTTATTTACAATGAACACATTACTGCACTGAAATGGTGCAGAAGTTAGATTATACTTACACACACACACAAATTTTCAGTGAACACATTACTGCACTGAAATTGTGCAGAAGTTATGTTGTACTTATATACAAATCAGTTGGTTTTACTAAGAAATTCATCAATGGAGTAGAAGGAGTTGGCCACCAATAAATCCTTTAGGCTTCTCTTAAACTGAATTTCATTGGTTGTTAAGCTTTTTATGGCTGCTGGCAAGTTATTGAAAATGTGTGTTCCTGAATAATGCACACCTTTTTGTACAAGACTAAGTGACTTTAAATTCTTGTGAAGATTATTCTTATTTCTAGTATTGATTCCATGAATTGAGCTGTTGGTTTGAAAAAGTGATATATTTTTAATGACAAATTTCATTAAGGAATAAATATACTGGGAAGCTGTAGTTAGTATCCCTAGTTCCCTAAACAGGCTTCTGCAGGATGTTCTTGAGTTCACACCACATATAATTCTTACTGCACGTTTTTGTGCCCGGAAAACTTTAGCTTGGCTTGATGAATTACCCCAAAAAATAATCCCATATGACATTATGGAATGAAAGTAAGCATAGTATGCCAGCTTTTTCATTTTTATATCCCCTACGTCTGACAAAATTCGCATTGCAAACAGAGATTTGTTAAGACGCTTCAGCAGTTCTGTGGTGTGCTCCTCCCAATTGAATTTATTATCAAGCTGTAATCCCAAGAATTTAACACTGTCCACTTCTTCTATCTTCTTGTCATCATATGTTAGACATATACTCTTGGGACACCCCTTACAAGTTCTGAACTGCATGTAGTGTGTTTTTTCAAAGTTTAGTGACAAAGAATTGGCTAGGAACCAGTGATTAATGTCCACAAATATTTTATTGGCTGATCTTTCTAAGACTACACTTGATTTGCTATTTATTGCAATGTTTGTATCAACGGCAAACAAAACAAACTTGGCATCTGGTAATGTTACTGATGAAAGGTCATTGATATACACAAGAAAAAGTAAGGGCCCCAAAATGGAACCTTGTGGGACCCCACATGTAATTAGTTCCCAGTTGGATGATGCCTGATAGATATGTATCAAGCTCTTTCCTAATAACACCCTTTGTTTCCTGCCAGAGATTTAAGATTTGAACCATTTTGCAACATTTCCTGTTACACTATAATATTCTAGTTTACTTAAAAGGATATTGTGATTTACACAGTCAAATGCCTTTGATAGATCACAAAATATACCAGTTGCCTGCAATTTTTTGTCTAATGAATTAAGCACATTTTCACTGTAAGTGAAGATAGCCTTCTCAATATCAGAACCTTTTAGAAATCCAAACTGTGACTTTGACAGTATGTTATTTGAGATAAGATGGTTATAAAGACGACGGTACATTACTTTTTCGAAAATTTTTGAGAATGCTGGTAACAGTGAAATTGGACGGAAATTTGATGCTATTTCTTTATCTCCCTTCTTAAACAGTGGCTTAACTTCAGCATATTTCAGCCATTCAGGAAATATTCCACTGATAAACGACTGGTTACACAGATAGCTTAATATGTTACTTAGCTCAGAATCACATTCTTTAATTAACTTTGTTGATATTTCATCATACCCACTAGATGTTTTTGATTTTAAAGATTTTATGATGGACATTATTTCTGTTGGGGTAGTGAGGGTCAAATTCATATTATGGAAATTACTTGAAATGTCTGGTCTAAGGTAATCCATAGCAGCATCTACCGAACCTGACAACCCCATCTTTTCAGTAACAGTTATAAAATGTTTGTTAAAAATTTCTGCAACACTATACACATCTGTCACCAATGTATCATTTACTCTTAATGCTATTTGTTCCTCTTCATGTCTGGTCCTACCGGTCTCCTCCTTCACTATATCGCATATTGTCTTTATTTTGTTATCTGATATGACTATCTTTTCCTTGTAATATATTTGCTTTGACATCCATATTACAGTCTTTAATATTTTGCAGTATTTCTTATAATGTGCTATAGCATCAACATTGGAAATGTTTCGGATTGACAGATACAGTTTTCTTTTTGTTTTACAAGATACCCTTATTCCTCGAGTAATCCATGGCTTCTTTGTAGATTTTCCTCTAACCTTGGTAAGTTTTGGGGGAAAGCAGAGTTCAAATAAGGTAAGCACTTTATTAGCAAAAATGTTATATTTTTCATTCATGCCATGAGCACTGTAAACAACAGTCCAGTGAATGTCTCTGAGGAGTGTCCTAAAATAATCAATTTTTGGCTTACTGATTACCCTCTTGAGCTCAGATTTAACAGATTTTATATTCTGTTCAGTATTAACATTTAACAGAAGGAACTGCATGTCATGGTCTGAGAGGCCATTGGCTATTGGTTTTGTAATATAATTTTGTTCATTAGACTTTTCTATAAAGATATTTTCAATGGCTGTTTGTGAGCAAGTGGCTATCCTAGTGGGGAACTTTACTGTGGGAATTAAGTTGAATGATAGTGTTACTAACTCAAATAAGTTCTTATTGGGAGAGTCTTTAAGGAAATCTACATTGAAATCACCAGCAACCACTATTTCTTTGTTTTTGGTTATTAAATGGGCCAGTACAGCTTCAAGGTGGTTTACAAACAGATTAAAGTTACCTGCAGGTGCTCGATATACACTTAATATTATGAAAGATTTTTTGTGAAAATCTAATTCTGTTGCACATGCTTCCATATGCTGTTCTAGGCAAAATTTATGAATGTCTATGTTCTTAAATTTATGACAGTTCCTGATGAATGTGGCAACTCCTCCTTTCTCCATTTCTGATCTACAAAAGTGAGATGCTAACCTAAACCCTGTAACACTTAAAAGTTCTATACCAGTGGTCACATGATGTTCAGAGAGGCAGATTATGTCAGCTGGGTTTGAAGACTCTAATTCATCTATGCATATATTTAATTCATTAATTTTATTTCTCAGTCCTCGAATATTTTGATGCAATAAAGATAGCTGACATTTCACATTGTCTGAGTTAAAATTGGGTGGGGTTAAAATATCTGCTGACAGTTGAAAATTCTTAACCAATGGATGTTTATGCTGATCATCTATAAGAAGGTCAGAGGGATACAATTAACCAGAAGTGAAGCATCGGAATCTATAACTAGTGACACATGAATGGTTCAAAACATAGTCAGTAAGAAGAGTCAGTTTTCTTGTATTTAAATCAGCATTGTGCCTCTTGTATTTAATTTCGATGCAATTTCTGTGTCTCATCGTCAATAAGAAGGTCAGAGGGATACAGTAAATCTGAAGTGAAGCATCCGAATCTATAACTAGTGTCACAGGAATGGTTCAAAACATATACAGTAAGAATAGTCTGTTTTCTTGTACTTAAGTCGGCATTGTGCCTTTTCTATTTAATTCCGAAGCAATTTCTGTGTTTCATCGTCAGTAAGAAGGTCAGAGGGATACAGTAAACCTGAAGTGAAGCATCGGAATCTATAATCAGTGTCACAGGAATGGTTCAAATCATAGACAGTAAGAAGAGTCAGTTTTCTTGTACTTAAGTCGGTATTGTGCCTTTTCTATTTAATTCCGATGCAATTTCTGTGTTTCATCGTCAATAAGAAGCTCAGAGGGATACAGTAAACCTGAAGTGAAGCATCGGAATCTATAACTAGTGTCACAGGAATGGTTCAAAACATAGACTGTAAGAAGAGTCAGTTTTCTTGTACTTAAGTCGGCATTGTGCCTTTTGTATTTAATTCCGATGCAATTTCTGTGTTTCATCGTCAAGAAGAAGGTCATAGGGATACAGTAAACGTGAAGTAAGGCATCGTAATCTATTTCGAGTGTCACATGAATGGTTCAAAATATAGACAGTAAGAAGAGTCAGTTTTCTTGTACTTAAGTCGGCATTGTACCTTTTGTATTTAATTCCGATCCAATTTCTGTGTTTCATCGTCAATACGAAGGGCAGAGTGATACAGTAAACCTGAAGTGAAGCATCGGAATCTATAACTAGTGTCACAGGAATGGTTCAAAACATAGACAGTAAGAAGAGTCAGTTTTCCTGTACTTAAGTCGGCATGGTGCCTTTTGTATTTAATTCCGATGCGATTTCTGTGTTTCATCGTCAATAAGAAGGTCAGAGGGATACAGTAAATCTGAAGTAAAGTATCGGAATCTGTAACGAGTTTCACATGAATGGTTCATAACATAGACAGTAAGAAGAGTCAGTTTTCTTGTACTTAAGTCGACATTGTGCCTTTTGTATTCAATTCCAATGCAATTTCTCTGTTTCATCGTCCATAAAAAGGTCAGAGGGATACAGTAAACCTGAAGTGAAGCATCGGAATCTATAACTCGTGTCACAGGAATGGTTCAAAACACAGACAGTAAGAGGAGTCAGTTATCTTGTACTTAAGTCGGCATTGTGCCATTTGTATTTATTTCCGAAGCAATTTCTGTCTTTCATCGTCAAGAAGAAGGTCAGAGGGATACAGTAAACCTGAAGTAAAGCATCGTAATCTATAACGAGTGTCACATGGATGGTTCAAAATATAGACAGTAATAAGAGTCAGTTTTCTTGTACTTAAGTCGACATTGTACCTTTTGTATTTAATTCCGAAGCAATTTCTGTGTTTCATCGTCAATATGAAGGTCAGAGGCATACAGTAAACCTGAAGTGAAGCATCGGATTCTATAACTAGTGTCACAGGAAAGGTTCAAAACATAGACCGTAAGAAGAGTCAGTTTTCTTGCACTAAAGTCGGCATTGTGCCTTTTGTATTTAATTCCGATGCAATTTCAGTGTTTCATCGTCAATAAGAAGGTCAGTGGGATATAGTGAACCCGAAGTGAAGCATCGTATTCTATAACTAGTGTTTCGGGAATAATACAAAACATAGACAGTATGAAGATCAGTTTTCTTGTACTTAAGTCGGCATTGTTCCTTTTGTATTTAATCCGATGCCATTTCTGTGTTTCATCAGCAATAAGAAAGTCGGAGGGACACGGTAAACCTGAAGTGAAGCATCGGAATCTATAACTAGTGTCACAGGAATTGTTCAAAGCATAGACAGTAAGAAGAGCCAGATTTCTTGTACTTAAGTCGACATTGTGCCTTTTGTATTCAATTCCGATGCAATTTCACTGTTTCATCGTCAATAAGAAGGTCAGTGGCATACAGTAAACCTGAAGTGAAGCATCGGAATCTACAACTAGTGTCACAGGAATGGTTCAAACATAGACAGTAAGAAGAGTAACATTTCTTGTACTTAAGTCGGCATTGTGCCTTTTGTATTTCATTCCGATGCAATTTCAGTGTTTAATCGCCAATAAGAAGGTCTGAGGGATACAGTGATCCTGAAGTGAAGCATTGGAATCTATAACTAGTGTCACAGGAATGGTTCAAACCATAGACAGTAAGAAGAGTCAGTTTTCTTGTACTTAAGTCGGCATTGTGCCTGTTGTATTTAATTTGCGATGCAATTTCTGTGTTTCATCGTCAATAAGATGGTCAGAGGGATACAGTAAACCTGCAGTGAAGCATCATGATTTATAACGAGTGTCACATGAATGGTTCAAAACATAGACAGTAATAAGAAACAGTTTTCTTGTACTTCAGTCGGCAGTGTGCCTTTTGTATTTAATTCCGATGCAATTTCAGTGTTTCATCGCCAATAACAAGGTCAGAGGGATACAGTGAACCTGAAGTGAAGCATCGGAATCTATAACTAGTGTCACAGGAATGGTTCAAACCATAGACAGTAAGAAGAGTCAGTTTTCATGTACTTAAGTCGGCATTGTGCCTTTTACATTTAATTCCGATGCAATTTCTGTGTTTCATCGTCAATAAGAAGGTCAGAGGAATATAGTAAAACTGAAGTGAAGCATCGGAATCTATAACTAGTGTCACAGGAATGGTTCAAATCATAGACAGTAAGAAGAGTCAGTTTTCTTGTACTTAAGTCGGCATTGTGCCTTTTGTATTTAATTCCGATGCAATTTATGTATTTCATCGTCAATAAGAAGGTCAGAGGGATACAGTAAACCTGCAGTGAAGCATCGGAATCTATAACTAGTGACACATGAATGGTTCAAAACATAGACAGTAAGAAGAGACAGTTTTCTTGTACTGAAGTCGGCATTGTGCCTTTTGTATTTAATTGCGAAGCAATTTCTGTGTTTCATCGTCAATAAGAAGGTCAGAGGTGTACAGTAAACCTGAAGTGAAGCATCGGAATCTATAACAAGTGTCACAGGTATGGTTCAAAACATAGACAGTAAGAAGAGTCATTTTTCTTGTACTTAAGTAGGCATTGTGCTTTTGTATTTAATTCCGATGCAATTTCTGTGTTTCATCGTCAGTAAGAAGGTCAGAGGGATACAGTAAACATGAAGTGAAGCATTGGAATCCATAACTAGTGTCACAGGAATGGTTCAAATCATAGACAGTAAGAAGAGTCAGTTTTCTTGTGCTTAGGTCGGCATTGTGCCTTTTGTATTTAATTCCAAAGCAATCTCTGTGTTTCATCATCTATAAGAAGGTCAGAGGGATACAATTAACCAGAAGTGAAGCATCGGAATCTATAACTAGTGACACATGAATGGTTCAAAACATAGTCAGTAAGAAGAGTCAGTTTTCTTGTATTTAAATCAGCATTGCGCCTCTTGTATTTAATTTCGATGCAATATCTGTGTTTCATCGTCAATAAGAAGGTCAGAGGGATACAGTAAACCTGAAGTGAAGCATCGGAATCTATAAATAGTGTCACAGGAATGGTTCAAAACATAGACAGTAAGAATAGTCTGTTTTCTTGTACTTAAGTCGGCATTGTGCCTTTTCTATTTAATTCCGAAGCAATTTCTGTGTTTCATCGCCAATAAGAAGGTCAGAGGTATACAGTAAACCTGTAGTGAAGCATCGGAATCTATAACAAGTGTCACAGGTATGGTTCAAAACATAGACAGTAAGAAGAGTCAGTTTTCTTGTACTTATGTCGGCATTGTGCCTTTTGTATTTAATTCCGAAGCAATTTCTGTGTTTCATCGTCAATAAGAAGGTCAGAGGTATACAGTAAACCTGAAGTGAGGCATCGGAATCTATAACAAGTGTCACAGGTATGGTTCAAAACATAGACAGTAAGAAGAGTCAGTTTTCTTGTACTTAAGTCGGCATTGTGCTTTTGTATTTAATTTCGATGCAATTTCTGTGTTTCATCGTCAGTAAGAAGGTCAGAGGGATACAGTAAACATGAAGTGAAGCATTGGAATCCATAACTAGTGTCACAGGAATGGTTCAAATCATAGACAGTAAGAAGAGTCAGTTTTCTTGTGCTTAGGTCGGCATTGTGCCTTTTGTATTTAATTCCAAAGCAATTTCTGTGTTTCATCATCTATAAGAAGGTCAGAGGGATACAATTAACCAGAAGTGAAGCATCGGAATCTATAACTAGTGACACATGAATGGTTCAAACATAGTCAGTAAGAAGAGCCAGGTTTCTTGTATTTAAATCAGCATTGTGCCTCTTGTATTTAATTTCGATGCAATTTCTGTGTTTCATCGTCAATAAGAAGGTCTGAGGGATACAGTAAACCTGAAGTGAAGCATCGGAATCTATAACTAGTGTCACAGGAATGGTTCAAAACATAGACAGTAAGAATAGTCTGTTTTCTTGTACTTAAGTCGGCATTGTGCCTTTTCTATTTAATTCCGAAGCAATTTCTGTGTTTCATCGTCAATAAGAAGGTCAGAGGTATACAGTAAACCTGAAGTGAAGCATCGGAATCTATAACAAGTGTCACAGGTATGGTTTAAAACATAGACAGTAAGAAGAGTCAGTTTTCTTGTACTTATGTCGGCATTGTGCCGTTTGTATTTAATTCCGATGCAATTTCTGTGTTTCATCGTCAGTAAGAAGGTCAGAGGGATACAGTAAACCTGAAGTGAAGCATCGGAATCTATAACTAGTGTCACAGGAATGGTTCAAATCATAGACAGTAAGAAGAGTCAGTTTTCTTGTACTTAAGTCGGTATTGTGGCTTTTCTATTTAATTCCGATGCAATGTCTGTGTTTCATCGTCAATAAGAAGCTCAGAGGGATACAGTAAAACCTGAAGTGAAGCATCGGAATCTATAACTAGTGTCACAGGAATGGTTCAAAACATAGACTGTAAGAAGAGTCAGTTTTCTTGTAGTTAAGTCGGCATTGTGCCTTTTGTATTTAATTACGATGCAATTTCTGTGTTTCATCGTCAACAAGAAGGTCGGAGGGATACAGTAAACCTGAAGTAAAGCATCGTAATCTATATCGAGTGTCACATGAATGGTTCAAAGTATAGACAGTAAGAAGAGTCAGGTTTCGTGTACTTAAGTCGGCATTGTGCTTTTGTATTTAATTCCGATGCAATATCGATGTTTCATCGTCAGTAAGAAGGTCAGAGGGATACAGTAAACATGAAGTGAAGCATTGGAATCCATAACTAGTGTCACAGGAATGGTTCAAATCATAGACAGTAAGAAGAGTCAGTTTTCTTGTGCTTAGGTCGGCATTGTGCCTTTTGTATTTAATTCCAAAGCAATTTCTGTGTTTCATCATCTATAAGAAGGTCAGAGGGATACAATTAACCAGAAGTGAAGCATCGGAATCTATAACTAGTGACACATGAATGGTTCAAAACATAGTCAGTAAGAAGAGTCAGTTTTCTTGTATTTAAATCAGCATTGTGCCTCTTGTATTTAATTTCGATGCAATTTCTGTGTTTCATGGTCAATAAGAAGGTCAGAGGGATACAGTAAGCCTGAAGTGAAGCATCGGAATCTATACCTAGTGTCAAAGGAATGGTTCAAAACATAGACAGTAAGAATAGTCCTGTTTTCTTGTACTTAAGTCCTCATTGTGCCTTTTCTATTTAATTCCGAACCAATTTCTGTGTTTCATCGTCAATAAGAAGGTCAGAGGTATACAGTAAACCTGAAGTGAAGCATCGGAATCTATAACAAGTGTCACAGGTATGGTTCAAAACATAGACAGTAAGAAGAGTCAGTTTTCTTGTACTTATGTCGGCATTGTGCCTTTTGTATTTAATTCCGATGCAATTTCTGTGTTTCATCGTCAGTAAGAAGGTCAGAGGGATACAGTAAACCTGAAGTGAAGCATCGGAATCTATAACTAGTGTCACAGGAATGGTTCAAATCATAGACAGTAAGAAGAGTCAGTTTTCTTGTACTTAAGTCGGTATTGTGCCTTTTCTATTTAATTCCGATGCAATGTCTGTGTTTCATCGTCAATAAGAAGCTCAGAGGGATACAGTAAACCTGAAGTGAAGCATCGGAATCTATAACTAGTGTCACAGGAATGGTTCAAAACATAGACTGTAAGAAGAGTCAGTTTTCTTGTACTTAAGTCGGCATTGTGCCTTTTGTATTTAATTCCGATGCAATTTCTGTGTTTCATCGTCAAGAAGAAGGTCGGAGGGATACTGTAAACCTGAAGTAAAGCATCGTAATCTATATCAAGTGTCACATGAATGGTTCAAAGTATAGACAGTAAAAAGAGTCAGTTTTCTTGTACTTAAGTCGGCATTGTACCTTTTGTATTTAATTCCGATCAAATTTCTGTGTTTCATCGTCAATAAAGAAGGGCAAAGGGATACAGTAAACCTGAAGTGAAGCATCGAATCTATAACTAGTGTCACAGGAATGGTTCAAAACATAGACAGTAAGAAGAGTCAGTTTTCTTGTACTTAAGTAGGCATGGTGCCTTTTGTATTAGTTCCGATGCGATTTCTGTGTTTCATCGTCAATAAGAAGGTCAGAGGAATGCAGTAAATCTGAAGTAAAGCTTTGGAATCTATAACGAGTTTCACATGAATGGTTCATAACATAGACAGTAAGAAGAGTCAGTTTTCTTGTACTTAAGTCGACATTGTGCCTTTTGTATTCAATTCCAATGCAATTTCTCTGTTTCATCGTCAATAAGAAGGTCAGAGGGATACAGTGAACCTGAAGTGAAGCATCCGAATCTATAACTCGTGTCACAGGAATGGTTCAAAACACAGACAGTAAGAAGAGTCAGTTATCTTGTACTTAAGTCGGCATTGTGCCATTTGTATTTATTTCCGAAGCAATTTCTGTCTTTCATCGTCAAGAAGAAGGTCAGAGGGATACAGTAAACCTGAAGTAAAGCATCGTAATCTACAACGAGTGTCACATGAATGGTTCAAAGTATAGACAGTAAGAAGAGTCAGTTTTCTTGTACTTACGTCGACATTGTACTCTTTGTATTTAATTCCGAAGCAATTTCTGTGTTTCATCGTCTATATGAAGGTCAGAGGCATACAGTAAACCTGAAGTGAAGCATCGGATTCTATAACTAGTGTCACAGGAAAGGTTCAAAACATAGACCGTAAGAAGAGTCAGTTTTCCTGCACTAAAGTCGGCATTGTGCCTTTTGTATTTAATTCCGATGCAATTTCAGTGTTTCATCGTCAATAAGAAGGTCAGTGGGATATAGTGAACCCGAAGTGAAGCATCGTATTCTATAACTAGTGTCTCGGGAATAATACAAAACATAGACAGTATGAAGATCAGTTTTCTTGTACTTAAGTCGGCATTGTTCCTTTTGTATTTAATCCGATGCCATTTCTGTGTTTCATCAGCAATAAGAAAGTCGGAGGGATACGGTAAACCTGAAGTGAAGCATCGGAATCTATAACTAGTGTCACAGGAATTGTTCAAAGCATAGACAGTAAGAAGAGCCAGATTTCTTGTACTTAAGTCGACATTGTGCCTTTTGTATTCAATTCCGATGCAATTTCTCTGTTTCATCGTCAATAAGAAGGTCAGTGGCATACAGTAAACCTGAAGTGAAGCATCGGAATCTATAACTAGTGTCACAGGAATGGTTCAAACATAGACAGTAAGAAGAGTAACATTTCTTGTACTTAAGTCGGCATTGTGCCTTTTGTATTTAATTCCGATGCAATTTCAGTGTTTAATCGCCAATAAGAAGGTCAGAGGGATACAGTGAACCTGAAGTGAAGCATCGTATTCTATAACTAGTGTCTCGGGAATAATACAAAACATAGACAGTAAGAAGAGTCAGTTTTCTTGTACTTAAGTCGGCATTGTGCCTTTTACATTTAATTCCGATGCAATTTCTGTGTTTCATCGTCAATAAGAGGGTCAGAGGAATATAGTAAAACTGAAGTGAAGCATCGGAATCTATAACTAGTGTCACAGGAATGGTTCAAATCATAGACAGTAAGAAGAGTCAGTTTTCTTGTACTTAAGTCGGCATTGTGCCTTTTGTATTTAATTCCGATGCTATTTATGTGTTTCATCGTCAATAAGAAGGTCAGAGGGATACAGTAAACCTGCAGTGAAGCATCGGAATCTATAACTAGTGACACATGAACGGTTCAAAACATAGACAGTAAGAAGAGTCAGTTTTCTTGTACTGAAGTCGGCATTGTGCCTTTTGTATTTAATTGCGAAGCAATTTCTGTGTTTCATCGTCAATAAGAAGGTCAGAGGTGTACAGTAAACCTGAAGTGAAGCATTGGAATCTATAACAAGTGTCACAGGTATGGTTCAAAACATAGACAGTAAGAAGAGTCATTTTTCTTGTACTTAAGTCGGCATTGAGCTTTTGTATTTAATTCCGATGCAATTTCTGTGTTTCATCGTCAGTAAGAAGGTCAGAGGGATACAGTAAACATGAAGTGAAGCATTGGAATCCATAACTAGTGTCACAGGAATGGTTCAAATCATAGACAGTAAGAAGAGTCAGTTTTCTTGTGCTTAGGTCGGCATTGTGCCTTTTGTATTTAATTCCAAAGCAATTTCTGTGTTTCATCATCTATAAGAAGGTCAGAGGGATACAATTAACCAGAAGTGAAGCATCGGAATCTATAACTAGTGACACATGAATGGTTCAAAACATAGTCAGTAAGAAGAGTCAGTTTTCTTGTATTTAAATCAGCATTGTGCCTCTTGTATTTAATTTCGATGCAATTTCTGTGTTTCATCGTCAATAAGAAGGTCAGAGGGATACAGTAAACCTGAAGTGAAGCATCGGAATCTATAACTAGTGTCACAGGAATGGTTCAAAACATAGACAGTAAGAATAGTCTGTTTTCTTGTACTTAAGTCGGCTTTGTGCCTTTTCTATTTAATTCCGAAGCAATTTCTGTGTTTCATCGTCAATAAGAAGGTCTGTGGTATACAGTAAACCTGAAGTGAAGCATCGGAATCTATAACAAGTGTCACAGGTATGGTTCAAAACATAGACAGTAAGAAGAGTCAGTTTTCTTGTACTTAAGTCGGCATTGTGCTTTTGTATTTAATTCCGATGCAATTTCTGTGTTTCATCGTCAGTAAGAAGGTCAGAGGGATACAGTAAACATGAAGTGAAGCATTGGAATCCATAACTAGTGTCACAGGAATGGTTCAAATCATAGACAGTAAGAAGAGTCAGTTTTCTTGTGCTTAGGTCGGCATTGTGCCTTTAGCATTTAATTCCAAGGCAATTTCTGTGTTTCATCATCTATAAGAAGGTCAGAGGGATACAATTAATCAGAAGTGAAGCATCGGAATCTATAACTAGTGACACATGAATGGTTCAAAACATAGTCAGTAAGAAGAGCCAGTTTTCTTGTATTTAAATCAGCATTGTGCCTCTTGTATTTAATTTCGATGCAATTTCTGTGTTTCATCGTCAATAAGAAGGTCAGAGGGATACAGTAAACCTGAAGTGAAGCATCGGAATCTGTAACTAGTGTCACAGGAATGGTTCAAAACATAGACAGTTAGAATAGTCTGTTTTCTTGTACTTAAGTCGGCATTGTGCCTTTTCTATTTAATTCCGAAGCAATTTCTGTGTTTCATCGTCAATAAGAAGGTCAGAGGTATACAGTAAACCTGAAGTGAAGCATCGGAATCTATACCTAGTGTCAAAGGAATGGTTCAAAACATAGACAGTAAGAATAGTCTGTTTTCTTGTACTTAAGTCCTCATTGTGCCTTTTCTATTTAATTCCGAAGCTATTTCTGTGTTTCATCGTCAATAAGAAGGTCAGAGGTATACAGTAAACCTGAAGTGGAGCATCGGAATCTATAACAAGTGTCACAGGTATGGTTCAAAACATAGACAGTAAGAAGAGTCAGTTTTCTTGTACTTGTGTCGGCATTGTGCCTTTTGTATTTAATGCCGATGCAATTTCTGTGCTTCATCGTCAGTAAGAAGGTCAGAGGGATACAGTAAACCTTAAGTGAAGCATCGGAATCTATAACTAGTGTCACAGGAATAGTTCAAAACATAGACAGTAAGAAGAGTCAGTTTTCTTGTACTTATGTCGGCATGGTGCCTTTTGTATTTAATTCCGATGCGATTTCTGTGTTTCATCGTCAATAAGTAGGTCAGAGGGATACAGTAAATCTGAAGTAAATCATCGGAATCTATAACGAGTTTCACATGAATGGTTCATAACATAGACAGTAAGAAGAGTCAGTTTTCTTGTACTTAAGTCGACATTGTGCCTTTTGTATTCAATTCCAATGCAATTTCTCTGTTTCATCGTCAATAAGAAGGTCAGAGGGATACAGTAAACCTGAAGTGATGCATCCGAATCTATAACTCGTGTCACAGGAATGGTTCAAAACACAGACAGTAAGAAGAGTCAGTTATCTTGTACTTAAGTCGGCATTGTGCCATTTGTATTTATTTCCGAAGCAATTTCTGTCTTTCATCGTCAAGAAGAAGGTCAGAGGGATACAGTAAACCTGAAGTAAAGCATCGTAATCTATAACGAGTGTCACATGAATGGTTCAAAATATAGACAGTAAGAAAAGTCAGTTTTCTTGTACTTACGGCGACATTGTACTCTTTGTATTTAATTCCGAAGCAATTTCTGTGTTTCATCGTCAATATGAAGGTCAGAGGCATACAGTAAACCTGAAGTCAAGCATCGGATTCTATAACTAGTGTCACAGGAAAGGTTCAAAACATAGACCGTAAGAAGAGTCAGTTTCCTTGCACTAAAGTCGGCATTGTGCCATTTGTATTTAATTCCGATGCAATTTCAGTGTTTCATCGTCAATAAGAAGGTCAGTGGGATATAGTGAACCCGAAGTGAAGCATCGTATTCTATAACTAGTGTCTCGGGAATAATACAAAACATAGACAGTATGAAGATCAGTTTTCTGGTACTTAAGTCGGCATTGTTCCTTTTGTATTTAATCCGATGCCATTTCTGTGTTTCATCAGCAATAAGGAAGTCGGAGGGATACGGTAAACTGGAAGTGAAGCATCGGAATCTATAACTAGTGTCACAGGAATTGTTCAAAGCATAGACAGTAAGAAGAGCCAGATTTCTTGTACTTAAGTCGACATTGTGCGTTTTGTATTCAATTCCGATGCAATTTCTCTGTTTCATCGTCAATAAGAAGGTCAGTGGCATACAGTAAACCTGAAGTGAAGCATCGGAATCTATAACTAGTGTCACAGGAATGGTTCAAACATAGACAGTAAGAAGAGTAACATTTCTTGTACTTAAGTCGGCATTGTGCCTTTTGTATTTAATTCCGATGCAATTTCAGTGTTTAATCGCCAACAAGAAGGTCAGAGGGATACAGTGAACCTGAAGTGAAGCATCGGAATCTATAACTAGTGTCACAGGAATGGTTCAAACCATAGACAGTAAGAAGAGTCAGTTTTCTTGTACTTAAGTCGGCATTGTGCCTGTTGTATTTAATTTGCGATGCAATTTCTGTGTTTCATCGTCAATAAGATGGTCAGAGGGATACAGTAAACCTGCAGTGAAGCATCGGGATTTATAACGAGTGTCACATGAATGGTTCAAAACATAGACAGTAAGAAGAAACAGTTTTCTTGTACTTCAGTCGGCATTGTGCCTTTTGTATTTAATACCGATGCAATTTCAGTGTTTCATCGCCAATAAGAAGGTCAGAGGGATACAGTGAACCTGAAGTGAAGCATCGGAATCTATAACTAGTGTCACAGGAATGGTTCAAACCATAGACAGTAAGAAGAGTCAGTTTTCTTGTACTCAAGTCGGCATTGTGCCTTTTACATTTAATTCCGATGCAATTTCAGTGTTTCATCGTCAATAAGAAGGTCAGAGGAATATAGTAAAACTGAAGTGAAGCATCGGAATCTATAACTAGTGTCAAAGGAATGGTTCAAAACATAGACAGTAAGAATAGTCTGTTTTCCTGTACTGAAGTCCTCATTGTGCCTTTTCTATTTAATTCCGAAGCAATTTCTGTGTTTCATCGTCAATAAGAAGGTCAGAGGTATACAGTAAACCTGAAGTGAAGCATCGGAATCTATAACAAGTGTCACAGGTATGGTTCAAAACATAGACAGTAAGAAGAGTCAGTTTTCTTGTACTTGTGTCGGCATTGTGCCTTTTGTATTTAATGCCGATGCAATTTCTGTGCTTCATCGACAGTAAGAAGGTCAGAGGGATACAGTAAACCTGAAGTGAAGCATCGGAATCTATAACTAGTGTCACAGGAATGGTTCAAAACATAGACAGTAAGAAGAGACAGGTTTCTTGTACTTATGTCGGCATGGTGCCTTTTGTATTTAATTCCGATGCGATTTCTGTGTTTCATCGTCAATAAGAAGGTCAGAGGGATACAGTAAATCTGAAGTAAAGCATCGGAATCTATAACGAGTTTCACATGAATGGTTCATAACATAGACAGTAAGAAGAGTCAGTTTTCTTGTACTTAAGTCGACATTGTGCCTTTTGTATTCAATTCCAATGCAATTTCTCTGTTTCATCGTCAATAAGAAGGTCAGAGGGATACAGTAAACCTGAAGTGAAGCATCCGAATCTATAACTCGTGTCACAGGAATGGTTCAAAACACAGACAGTAAGAAGAGTCAGTTATCTTGTACTTAAGTCGGCATTGTGCCATTTGTATTTATTTCCGAAGCAATTTCTATCTTTCATCGTCAAGAAGAAGGTCAGAGGGATACAGTAAACCTGAAGTAAAGCATCGTAATCTATAACGAGTGTCACATGAATGGTTCAAAATATAGACAGTAAGAAGAGTCAGTTTTCTTGTACTTACGTCGACATTGTACTCTTTGTATTTAATTCCGAAGCAATTTCTGTGTTTCATCGTCAATATGAAGGTCAGAGGCATACAGTAAACCTGAAGTGAAGCATCGGATTCTATAACTAGTGTCACAGGAAAGGTTCAAAACATAGACCGTAAGAAGAGTCAGTTTCCTTGCACTAAAGTCGGCATTGTGCCTTTTGTATTTAATTCCGATGCAATTTCAGTGTTTCATCGTCAATAAGAAGGTCAGTGGGACATAGTGAACCCGAAGTGAAGCATCGTATTCTATAACTAGTGTCTCGGGAATAATACAAAACATAGACAGTATGAAGATCAGTTTTCTGGTACTTAAGTCGGCATTGTTCCTTTTGTATTTAATCCGATGCCATTTCTGTGTTTCATCAGCAATAAGAAAGTCGGAGGGATACGGTAAACCTGAAGTGAAGCATCGGAATCTATAACTAGTGTCACAGGAATTGTTCAAAGCATAGACAGTAAGAAGAGCCAGATTTCTTGTACTTAAGTCGACATTGTGCCTTTTGTATTCAATTCCGATGCAATTTCTCTGTTTCATCGTCAATAAGAAGGTCAGTGGCATACAGTAAACCTGAAGTGAAGCATCGGAATCTATAACTAGTGTCACAGGAATGGTTCAAACATAGACAGTAAGAAGAGTAATATTTCTTGTACTTAAGTCGGCATTGTGCCTTTTGTATTTAATTCCGATGCAATTTCAGTGTTTAATCGCCAACAAGAAGGTCAGAGGGATACAGTGAACCTGAAGTGAAGCATCGGAATCTATAACTAGTGTCACAGGAATGGTTCAAACCATAGACAGTAAGAAGAGTCAGTTTTCTTGTACTTAAGTCGGCATTGTGCCTGTTGTATTTAATTTGCGATGCAATTTCTGTGTTTCATCGTCAATAAGATGGTCAGAGGGATACAGTAAACCTGCAGTGAAGCATCGGGATTTATAACGAGTGTCACATGAATGGTTCAAAACATAGACAGTAGAAGAAACAGTTTTCTTGTACTTCAGTCGGCATTGTGCCTTTTGTATTTAATTCCGATGCAATTTCAGTGTTTCATCGCCAATAAGAAGGTCAGAGGGATACAGTGAACCTGAAGTGAAGCATCGGAATCTATAACTAGTGTCACAGGAATGGTTCAAACCATAGACAGTAAGAAGAGTCAGTTTTCTTGTACTTAAGTCGGCATTGTGCCTTTTACATTTAATTCCGATGCAATTTCTGTGTTTCATCGTCAATAAGAAGGTCAGAGGAATATAGTAAAACTGAAGTGAAGCATCGGAATCTATAACTAGTGTCACAGGAATGGTTCAAATCATAGACAGTAAGAAGAGTCAGTTTTCTTGTACTTAAGTCGGCATTGTGCCTTTTGTATTTAATTCCGATGCAGTTTATGTGTTTCATCGTCAATAAGAAGGTCAGAGGGATACAGTAAATCTGCAGTGAAGCATCGGAATCTATAACTAGTGACACATGAATGGTTCAAAACATAGACAGTAAGAAGAGTCAGTTTTCTTGTACTGAAGTCGGCATTGTGCCTTTTGTATTTAATTGCGAAGCAATTTCTGTGTTTCATCCTCAATAAGAAGGTCAGAGGTGTACAGTAAACCTGAAGTGAAGCATCGGAATCTATAACAAGTGTCACAGGTATGGTTCAAAACATAGACAGTAAGAAGATTCATTTTTCTTGTACTTAAGTCGGCATTGTGCTTTTGTATTTAATTCCGATGCAATTTCTGTGTTTCATCGTCAGTAAGAAGGTCAGAGGGATACAGTATACATGAAGTGAAGCATTGGAATCCATAACTAGTGTCACAGGAATGGTTCAAATCATAGACAGTAAGAAGAGTCAGTTTTCTTGTGCTTAGGTCGGCATTGTGCCTTTTGTATTTAATTCCAAAGCAATTTCTATGTTTCATCATCTATAAGAAGGTCAGAGGGATACAATTAACCAGAAGTGAAGCATCGGAATCTATAACTAGTGACACATGAATGGTTCAAAACATAATCAGTAAGAAGGGTCAGTTTTCTTGTATTTAAATCAGCATTGTGCCTCTTGTATTTAATTTCGATGCAATTTCTGTGTTTCATCGTCAATAAGAAGGTCAGAGGGATACAGTAAACCTGAAGTGAAGCATCGGAATCTATAACTAGTGTCACAGGAATGGTTCAAAACATAGGCAGTAAGAATAGTCTGTTTTCTTGTACTTAAGTCAGCATTGTGCCTTTTCTATTTAATTCCGAAGCAATTTCTATGTTTCAACGCCAATAAGAAGGTCAGAGGTATACAGTTATCCTGATGTGAAGCATCGGAATCTATAACAAGTGTCACAGGTATGGTTCAAAACATAGACAGTAAGAAGAGTCAGTTTTCTTGTACTTATGTCGGCATTGTGCCTTTTGTATTTAATTCCGAAGCAATTTCTGTGTTTCATCGTCAATAAGAAGGTCAGAAGTATACAGTAAACCTGAAGTGAAGCATCGGAATCTATAACAAGTGTCACAGGTATGGTTCAAAGGATAGACAGTAAGAAGAGTCAGTTTTCTTGTACTTAAGTCGGCATTGTGCTTTTGTATTTAATTCCGATGCAATTTCTGTGTTTCATCGTCAGTAAGAAGGTCAGAGGGATACAGTAAACATGAAGTGAAGCATTGGAATCCATAACTAGTGTCACAGGAATGGTTCAAATCATAGACAGTAAGAAGAGTCAGTTTTCTTGTGCTTAGGTAGGCATTGTGCCTTTTGTATTTAATTCCAAAGCAATTTCTGTGTTTCATCATCAATAAGAAGGTCAGAGGGATACAATTAAGCAGAAGTGAAGCATCGGAATCTATAACTAGTGACACATGAATGGTTCAAAACATAGTCAGTAAGAAGAGCCAGTTTTCTTGTATTTAAATCAGCATTGTGCCTCTTGTATTTAATTTCGATGCAATTTCTGTGTTTCATCGTCAATAAGAAGGTCAGAGGGATACAGTAAACCTGAAGTGAAGCATCGGAATCTATAACTAGTGTCACAGGAATAGTTCAAAACATAGACGGTAAGAATAGTCTGTTTTCTTGTACTTAAGTCGGCATTGTGCCTTTTCTATTTAATTCCGAAGCAATTTCTGTGTTTCATCGTCAATAAGAAGGTCAGAGGTATACAGTAAACCTGAAGTGAAGCATCGGAATCTATAACAAGTGCCACAGGTATGGTTCAAAACATAGACAGTAAGAAGAGTCAATTTTCTTGTACTTATGTCGGCATTGTGCCGTTTGTATTTAATTCCGATGCAATTTCTGTGTTTCATCGTCAGTAAGAAGGTCAGAGGGATACAGTAAACCTGAAGTGAAGCATCGGAATCTATAACTAGTGTCACAGGAATGGTTCAAATCATAGACAGTAAGAAGAGTCAGTTTTCTTGTACTTAAGTCGGTATTGTGGCTTTTCTATTTAATTCCGATACAATGTCTGTGTTTCATCGTCAATAAGAAGCTCAGAGTGATATAGTAAACCTGAAGTGAAGCATCTGAATCTATAACTAGTGCCACAGGAATGGTTCAAAACATAGACTGTAAGAAGAGTCAGTTTTCTTGTACTTAAGTCGGCATTGTGCCTTTTGCATTTAATTCCGATGCAATTTCTGTGTTTCATCGTCAAGAAGAAGGTCGGAGGGATACAGTAAACCTGAAGTAAAGCATCGTAATCTATATCGAGTGTCACATGAATGGTTCAAAATATAGACAGTAAGAAGAGTCAGTTTTCGTGTACTTCAGTCGGCATTGTGCTTTTGTATTTAATTCCGATGCAATTTCTGTGTTTCATCGTCAGTAAGAAGGTCAGAGGGATACAGTAAACATGAAGTGAAGCATTGGAATCCATAACTAGTGTCACAGGAATGGTTCAAATCATAGACAGTAAGAAGAGTCAGTTTTCTTGTGCTTAGGTCGGCATTGTGCTTTTGTATTTAATTCCAAAGCAATTTCTGTGTTTCATCATCTATAAGAAGGTCAGAGGGATACAATCAACCAGAAGTGAAGCATCGGAATCTATAACTAGTGACACATGAATGGTTCAAAACATAGTCAGTAAGAAGAGTCAGTTTTCTTGTATTTAAATCAGCATTGTGCCTCTTGTATTTAATTTCGATGCAATTTCTGTGTTTCATCGTCAATAAGAAGGTCAGAAGGATACAGTAAACCTGAAGTGAAGCATCGGAATCTATACATAGTGTCAAAGGAATGGTTCAAAACATAGACAGTAAGAATAGTCGGTTTTCTTGTACTTAAATCCTCATTGTGCCTTTTCTATTTAATTCCGAAGCAATTTCTGTGTTTCATCGTCAATAAGAAGGTCAGAGGTATACTGTAAACCTGAAGTGAAGCATTGGAATCTATAACAAGTGTCACAGGTATGGTTCAAATCATAGACAGTAAGAAGAGTCAGTTTTCTTGTACTTCAGTCGGTATTGTGCCTTTTCTATTTAATTCCGATGCAATGTCTGTGTTTCATCGTCAATAAGAAGCTCAGAGGGATACAGTAAACCTGAAGTGAAGCATCGGAATCTATAACTAGTGTCACAGGAATGGTTCAAAACATAGACTGTAAGAAGAGTCAGTTTTCTTGTACTTAATTCGGCATTGTGCCTTTTGTATTTAATTCCGATGCAATTTCTGTGTTTCATCGTCAAGAAGAAGGTCGGAGGGATACAGTAAACCTGAAGTAAAGCATCGTAATCTATATCGAGTGTCACATGAATGGTTCAAAGTATAGACAGTAAAAAGAGTCAGTTTTCTTGTACTTAAGTCGGCATTGTACCTTTTGTATTTAATTCCGATCCAATTTCTGTGTTTCATCGTCAATAAGAAGGGCAGAGGGATACAGTAAACCTGAAGTGAAGCATCGGAATCTATAACTAGTGTCACAGGAATGGTTCAAAACATAGACAGTAAGAAGAGTCAGTTTTCTTGTACTTAAGTCGGCATGGTGCCTTTTGTATTTAATTCCGATGCGATTTCTGTGTTTCATCGTCAATAAGAAGGTCAGAGGGATACAGTAAATCTGAAGTAAAGCATCGGAATCTATAACGAGTTTCACATGAATGGTTCATAACATAGACAGTAAGAAGAGTCAGTTTTCTTGTACTTAAGTCGACATTGTGCCTTTTGTATTCAATTCCAATGCAATTTCTCTGTTTCATCGTCAATAAGAAGGTCAGAGGGATACAGTAAACCTGAAGTGAAGCATCCGAATCTATAACTCGTGTCACAGGAATGGTTCAAAACACAGACAGTAAGAAGAGTCAGTTATCTTGTACTTAAGTCGGCATTGTGCCATTTGTATTTATTTCCGAAGCAATTTCTGTCTTTCATCGTCAAGAAGAAGGTCAGAGGGATACAGTAAACCTGAAGTAAAGCATCGTAATCTATAACGAGTGTCACATGAATGGTTCAAAATATAGACAGTAAGAAGAGTCAGTTTTCTTGTACTTACGTCGACATTGTACTCTTTGTATTTAATTCCGAAGCAATTTCTGTGTTTCATCGTCAATATGAAGGTCAGAGGCATACAGTAAACCTGAAGTGAAGAATCGGATTCTATAACTAGTGTCACAGGAAAGGTTCAAAACATAGACAGTAAGAAGAGTCAGTTTTCTTGTACTTAAGTCGACATTGTGCCTTTTGTATTCAATTACAATGTAATTTCTCTATTTCATCGTCAATAAGAAGGTCAGAGGGATACAGTAAACCTGAAGTGAAGCATCGGAATCTATAACTCGTGTCACAGGAATGGTTCAAAACACAGACAGTAAGAAGAGTCAGTTATCTTGTACTTAAGTCGGCATTGTGCCTTTTGTATTTAATTCCGATGCAATTTCAGTGTTTCATCGTCAATAAGAAGATCAGAGGGATATAGTGAACCCGATGTGAAGCATCGTATTCTATAACTAGTGTCTCAGGAATAATTCAATACATACGCAGTAAGAAGATGAGTTTTCTTGTACATAAGTCGGCATTGGTAATTTTGTATTTAATCCGATGCAATTTCTGTGTTTCATCGTCAATAAGAAGGTCAGAGGGATACAGAAAATCTGAAGTAAAGCATCGGAATCTATAACGAGTTTCACATGAATGGTTCATAACATAGACCGTAAGAAGAGTCAGTTTTCTTGTACTTAAGTCGACATTGTGCCTTTTGTATTCAATTCCAATGCAATTTCTCTGTTTCATCGTCAATAAGAAGGTCAGAGGGATACAGTAAACCTGAAGTGAAGAATCGGAATCTATAACTCGTGTCACAGGAATGGTTCAAAACACAGACAGTAAGAAGAGTCAGTTATTTTGTACTTAAGTCGGCATTGTGCCATTTGTATTTATTTCCGAAGCAATTTCTGTCTTTCATCGTCAAGAAGAAGGTCAGAGGGATACAGTAAACCTGAAGTAAAGCATCGTAATCTATAACGAGTGTCACATGAATGGTTCAAAATATAGACAGTAAGAAGAGTCTGTTTTCTTGTACTTATGTCGGCATTGTGCCTTTTGTATTTAATTCCGATGCAATTTCTGTGTTTTATCGTGAATAAGAAGGTCAGAGGGATACAGTAATCCTGCAGTGAAGCATCGGAATTTATAACTAGTGCCACTTGAATGGTTCCAAACATAGACAGTAAGAATAGTCAGTTTTCTTGTACTTCAGTCCTCATTGTGCCTTTTGTATTTAATTCCGATGCAATTTCTGTGTTTCATCGTCAATAAGAAGGTCAGAGGGATACAGTAAACCTGAAGTGAAGCATCGGAATTTATATTTAGAGTCACAGGAATGGTTCAAAACATAGACAGTAAGAAGAGTCAGTTATCTTGTACTTATGTCGGCATTGTGCCTTTTTGTATTTAATTCCGAAGCAATTTCTGTGTTTCATCGTCAATAAGAAGGTCAGAGGGATACAGTAAACCTGAAGTAAAGCATCGGAATCTATAACGAGTTTCACATGAATGGTTCAATTCATAGACAGTAAGAAGTGTCAGTTTTCTTGTACATAAGTCGGCATTGTGCCTTTTGTATTTAATTCCGATGCAATTTCTGTGTTTCATCGTCAATAAGAAGGTCAGGGGGATACAGTAAACCTGAAGTGAAGCATCGGAATCTATAACTAGTGTCACAGGAATGGTTCAAAGCATAGACAGTAGGAAGAGTCAGTTTTCTTGTACTTAGGTTGGCATTGTGCCTTTTGTATTTAATTCTGATGCAATTTCTGTGTTTCATCGTCAATAAGAAGGTCAGAGGAATACAGTAAACCTGAAGTGAAGCATCGGAAACTATAACTAGTGTCACAGGAATGGTTCAAATCATAGGCAGTAAGAAGAGTCAGTTTTCTTGTACTTAGGTCGGCATTGTGCCTTTTGTATTTTATTCCGATTCAATTTCTGTGTTTCATCGTCAATAAGAAGGTCAGAGGGATACAGTAAACCTGAAGTGAAGTATCGGAATCTATAATTAGTGACACATGTATGGTTCAAAACATAGACAGTAAGAAGAGTCAGTTTTCTTGTATTTAAATCAGCATTGTGCCATTTGTATTTAATTTCGATGCAATTTCTGTGTTTCATCGTCAATAAGAAGGTCGGAGGGATACAGTAAACCTGAAGTGAAGCATCGGAATCTATAACTAGTGTCACAGGAATGTTTCAAAACATAGACAGTAAGAAGAGTCAGTTTTCTTGTACTTAAGTCGGCGTTGTACCTTTTCTATTTCATTCCGATGCAATTTCTTTGTTTCATCGTCAATAAGAACGGCAGAGGGATACAGTAAACCTGAAGTGATGCATCGGAATCTATAACTAGTGTCACAGGAATGGTTCAAAACATAGACAGTATGAAGAGTCAGTTTTCTTGTACTTAAGTCGGCATTGTGCCTTTTGTATTTAATTCCGATGCAATTTATGTGTTTCATCGTCAATATGAAGGTCAGAGGCACACAGTAAACCCGAAGTGAAGCATCGGAATCTATAACTAGTGTCACAGGAATGGTTCAAAACATAGACAGTATGAAGTGTCAGTTTTCTTGTACTTAAGTCGGTATTGTGCCTTTTCTATTTAATTCCGATGCAATTTCAGTGTTTCATCGTCAATAAGAAGGTCAGAGGGATATACTGAGCCAGAAGTGAAGCATTCGATTCTATATCTAGTGTCACAGGAATTATTCAAAACATAGACAGTAAGAAGATCAGTTTTCTTTTACTTAAGTCGGCATTTTGCCTTTTGTATTTAATGCGATGCAATTTCTGTGATTCATCGTCAATAAGTAGATCAGAGGGATACAGTAAACCTGAAGTGAAGCATCGGAATCTATAACTAGTGTCACAGGAATGGTTCAAACATAGACAGTAAGAAGAGTAACTTTTCTTGTACTTAAGTCGGCATTGTGCCTTTTGTATTTAATTCCGATGCAATTTCAGTGTTTCATCGTCAATAAGAAGATCAGAGGGATATAGTGAACCCGATGTGAAGCATCGTATTCTATAACTAGTGTCTCAGGAATAATTCAATACATACGCAGTAAGAAGATGAGTTTTCTTGTACATAAGTCGGCATTGGTAATTTTGTATTTAATCCGATGCAATTTCTGTGTTTCATCGTCAATAAGAAGGTCAGAGGGATACAGAAAATCTGAAGAAAAGCATCGGAATCTATAACGAGTTTCACATGAATGGTTCATAACATAGACCGTAAGAAGAGTCAGTTTTCTTGTACTTAAGTCGACATTGTGCCTTTTGTATTCAATTCCAATGCAATTTCTCTGTTTCATCGTCAATAAGAAGGTCAGAGGGATACAGTAAACCTGAAGTGAAGAATCGGAATCTATAACTCGTGTCACAGGAATGGTTCAAAACACAGACAGTAAGAAGAGTCAGTTATTTTGTACTTAAGTCGGCATTGTGCCATTTGTATTTATTTCCGAAGCAATTTCTGTCTTTCATCGTCAAGAAGAAGGTCAGAGGGATACAGTAAACCTGAAGTAAAGCATCGTAATCTGTAACGAGTGTCACATGAATGGTTCAAAATATAGACAGTAAGAAGAGTCTGTTTTCTTGTACTTATGTCGGCATTGTGCCTTTTGTATTTAATTCCGATGCAATTTCTGTGTTTTATCGTGAATAAGAAGGTCAGAGGGATACAGTAATCCTGCAGTGAAGCATCGGAATTTATAACTAGTGCCACTTGAATGGTTCCAAACATAGACAGTAAGAATAGTCAGTTTTCTTGTACTTCAGTCCTCATTGTGCCTTTTGTATTTAATTCCGATGCAATTTCTGTGTTTCATCGTCAATAAGAAGGTCAGAGGGATACAGTAAACCTGAAGTGAAGCATCGGAATTTATATTTAGAGTCACAGGAATGGTTCTAAACATAGACAGTAAGAAGAGTCAGTTATCTTGTACTTATGTCGGCATTGTGCCTTTTTGTATTTAATTCCGAAGCAATTTCTGTGTTTCATCGTCAATAAGAAGGTCAGAGGGATACAGTAAACCTGAAGTAAAGCATCGGAATCTATAACGAGTTTCACATGAATGGTTCAATTCATAGACAGTAAGAAGTGTCAGTATTCTTGTACATAAGTCGGCATTGTGCCTTTTGTATTTAATTCCGATGCAATTTCTGTGTTTCATCGTCAATAAGAAGGTCAGGGGGATACAGTAAACCTGAAGTGAAGCATCGGAATCTATAACTAGTGTCACAGGAATGGTTCAAAGCATAGACAGTAGGAAGAGTCAGTTTTCTTGTACTTAGGTTGGCATTGTGCCTTTTGTATTTAATTCCGATGCAATTTCTGTGTTTCATCGTCAATAAGAAGGTCAGAGGAATACAGTAAACCTGAAGTGAAGCATCGGAAACTATAACTAGTGTCACAGGAATGGTTCAAATCATAGGCAGTAAGAAGAGTCAGTTTTCTTGTACTTAGGTCGGCATTGTGCCTTTTGTATTTTATTCCGATTCAATTTCTGTGTTTCATCGTCAATAAGAAGGTCAGAGGGATACAGTAAACCTGAAGTGAAGTATCGGAATCTATAATTAGTGACACATGTATGGTTCAAAACATAGACAGTAAGAAGAGTCAGTTTTCTTGTATTTAAATCAGCATTGTGCCTTTTGTATTTAATTTCGATGCAATTTCTGTGTTTCATCGTCAATAAGAAGGTCGGAGGGATACAGTAAACCTGAAGTGAAGCATCGGAATCTATAACTAGTGTCACAGGAATGTTTCAAAACATAGACAGTAAGAAGAGTCAGTTTTCTTGTACTTAAGTCGGCGCTGTACCTTTTCTATTTCATTCCGATGCAATTTCTTTGTTTCATCGTCAATAAGAACGGCAGAGGGATACAGTAAACCTGAAGTGATGCATCGGAATCTATAACTAGTGTCACAGGAATGGTTCAAAACATAGACAGTATGAAGAGTCAGTTTTCTTGTACTTAAGTCGGCATTGTGCCTTTTGTATTTAATTCCGATGCAATTTATGTGTTTCATCGTCAATATGAAGGTCAGAGGCACACAGTAAACCCGAAGTGAAGCATCGGAATCTATAACTAGTGTCACAGGAATGGTTCAAAACATAGACAGTATGAAGTGTCAGTTTTCTTGTACTTAAGTCGGTATTGTGCCTTTTCTATTTAATTCCGATGCAATTTCAGTGTTTCATCGTCAATAAGAAGGTCAGAGGGATATACTGAGCCAGAAGTGAAGCATTCGATTCTATATCTAGTGTCACAGGAATTATTCAAAACATAGACAGTAAGAAGATCAGTTTTCTTTTACTTAAGTCGGCATTTTGCCTTTTGTATTTAATGCGATGCAATTTCTGTGATTCATCGTCAATAAGTAGATCAGAGGGATACAGTAAACCTAAAGTGAAGCATCGAAATCTATAACTAGTGTCACAGGAATGGTTCAAAACATAGACAGTAGGAAGAGTCAGTCATCTTCTACTTAAGTCGGCATTGTGCCTTTTGTTTTTATTTCCGAAGCAATATCTGTGTTTCATCGTCAAGAAGAAGGTCAGAGGGATTCAGTAAACCTGAAGTAAAGCATCGTAATCTATAACGAGTGTCACATGAATGGTTCAAAGTATAGACAGTAAGAAGGGTAAGTTTTCTTGTAGTTAAGTCGGCATTGTACCTTTTGTATTTAATTCCGATGCAATTTCTGTGTTTCATCGTCAATATGAAGGTCAGAGGCATACAGTAAACCTGAAGTGAAGCATCGGAATCTATAACTAGTGTCACAGGAATGGTTCAAACATAGACAGTAAGAAGAGTAACTTTTCTTGTACTTAAGTCGGCATTGTGCCTTTTGTATTTAATTCCGATGCAATTTCAGTGTTTCATCGCCAATAAGAAGATCAGAGGGATATAGTGAACCCGAAGTGAAGCATCGTATTCTATAACTAGTGTCTCAGGAATAATTCAAAACATACGCAGTAAGAAGATGAGTTTTCTTGTACTTAAGTCGGCATTGGTAATTTTGTATTTAATCCGATGCAATTTCTGTGTTTCATAGTCAATAAGAAAGTCGGAGGGATACGGAAAACCTGAAGTGAAGCATCGGAATCTATAACTAGTGTCACAGGAATTGTTCAAAGCATAGACAGTAAGAAGAGTCAGATTTCTTGTACTTATGTCGGCATTGTGCCTTTTGTATTTAATTCCGATGCAATTTCTGTGCTTCATCGTCAATTAGAAGGTCAGAGGGATACAGTAAACCTGCAGTGAAGCATCGGAATTTATAACTAGTGTCACTTGAATGGTTCAAAACATAGACAGTTAAAAGAGTCAGTTTTCTTGCACTTCAGTCGGCATTGTGCCTTTTGTATTTAATTCCGATGCAATTTCTGTGTTTCATCGTCAATAAGAAGGGCAGAGGGATACAGTAAACCTGAAGTGAAGCATCGGAATTTATATTTAGTGTCACAGGAATGGTTCAAAACATAGACGTTAGAAGAGTCAGTTATCTTGTACTTATGTCGGCATTGTGCCTTTTTGTATTTAATTCCGAAGCAATTTCTGTGTTTCATCGTCAATAAGAAGGTCAGAGGGATACAGTAAACCTGAAGTAAAGCATCGGAATCTATAACGAGTTTCACATGAATGGTTCAATTCATAGACAGTAAGAAGTGTCAGTTTTCTTGTACATAAGTCGGCATTTTGCCTTTTGTATTTAATGCGATGCAATTTCTGTGATTCATCGTCAATAAGTAGATCAGAGGGATACAGTAAACCTAAAGTGAATCATCGAAATCTATAACTAGTGTCACAGGAATGGTTCAAAACATAGACAGTAGGAAGAGTCAGTCATCTTGTACTTAAGTCGGCATTGTGCCTTTTGTATTTATTTCCGAAGCAATATCTGTGTTTCATCGTCAAGAAGAAGGTCAGAGGGATTCAGTAAACCTGAAGTAAAGCATCGTAATCTATAACGAGTGTCACATGAATGGTTCAAAGTATAGACAGTAAGAAGGGTCAGTCTTCTTGTACTTAAGTCGGCATTGTACCTTTTGTATTTAATTCCGATGGAATTTCTGTGTTTCATCGTCAATATGAAGGTCAGAGGCATACAGTAAACCTGAAGTGATGCATCGTATTCTATAACTAGTGTCACAGGAATGGTTCAAACATAGACAGTAAGAAGAGTAACTTTTCTTGTACTTAAGTCGGCATTGTGCCTTTTGTATTTAATTCCGATGCAATTTCAGTGTTTCATCGTCAATAAGAAGATCAGAGGGATATAGTGAACCCGATGTGAAGCATCGTATTCTATAACTAGTGTCTCAGGAATAATTCAATACATACGCAGTAAGAAGATGAGTTTTCTTGTACATAAGTCGGCATTGGTAATTTTGTATTTAATCCGATGCAATTTCTGTGTTTCATCGTCAATAAGAAGGTCAGAGGGATACAGAAAATCTGAAGTAAAGCATCGGAATCTATAACGAGTTTCACATGAATGGTTCATAACATAGACCGTAAGAAGAGTCAGTTTTCTTGTACTTAAGTCGACATTGTGCCTTTTGTATTCAATTCCAATGCAATTTCTCTGTTTCATCGTCAATAAGAAGGTCAGAGGGATACAGTAAACCTGAAGTGAAGAATCGGAATCTATAACTCGTGTCACAGGAATGGTTCAAAACACAGACAGTAAGAAGAGTCAGTTATTTTGTACTTAAGTCGGCATTGTGCCATTTGTATTTATTTCCGAAGCAATTTCTGTCTTTCATCGTCAAGAAGAAGGTCAGAGGGATACAGTAAACCTGAAGTAAAGCATCGTAATCTATAACGAGTGTCACATGAATGGTTCAAAATATAGACAGTAAGAAGAGTCTGTTTTCTTGTACTTATGTCGGCATTGTGCCTTTTGTATTTAATTCCGATGCAATTTCTGTGTTTTATCGTGAATAAGAAGGTCAGAGGGATACAGTAATCCTGCAGTGAAGCATCGGAATTTATAACTAGTGCCACTTGAATGGTTCCAAACATAGACAGTAAGAATAGTCAGTTTTCTTGTACTTCAGTCCTCATTGTGCCTTTTGTATTTAATTCCGATGCAATTTCTGTGTTTCATCGTCAATAAGAAGGTCAGAGGGATACAGTAAACCTGAAGTGAAGCATCGGAATTTATATTTAGAGTCACAGGAATGGTTCTAAACATAGACAGTAAGAAGAGTCAGTTATCTTGTACTTATGTCGGCATTGTGCCTTTTTGTATTTAATTCCGAAGCAATTTCTGTGTTTCATCGTCAATAAGAAGGTCAGAGGGATACAGTAAACCTGAAGTAAAGCATCGGAATCTATAACGAGTTTCACATGAATGGTTCAATTCATAGACAGTAAGAAGTGTCAGTATTCTTGTACATAAGTCGGCATTGTGCCTTTTGTATTTAATTCCGATGCAATTTCTGTGTTTCATCGTCAATAAGAAGGTCAGGGGGATACAGTAAACCTGAAGTGAAGCATCGGAATCTATAACTAGTGTCACAGGAATGGTTCAAAGCATAGACAGTAGGAAGAGTCAGTTTTCTTGTACTTAGGTTGGCATTGTGCCTTTTGTATTTAATTCCGATGCAATTTCTGTGTTTCATCGTCAATAAGAAGGTCAGAGGAATACAGTAAACCTGAAGTGAAGCATCGGAAACTATAACTAGTGTCACAGGAATGGTTCAAATCATAGGCAGTAAGAAGAGTCAGTTTTCTTGTACTTAGGTCGGCATTGTGCCTTTTGTATTTTATTCCGATTCAATTTCTGTGTTTCATCGTCAATAAGAAGGTCAGAGGGATACAGTAAACCTGAAGTGAAGTATCGGAATCTATAATTAGTGACACATGTATGGTTCAAAACATAGACAGTAAGAAGAGTCAGTTTTCTTGTATTTAAATCAGCATTGTGCCTTTTGTATTTAATTTCGATGCAATTTCTGTGTTTCATCGTCAATAAGAAGGTCGGAGGGATACAGTAAACCTGAAGTGAAGCATCGGAATCTATAACTAGTGTCACAGGAATGTTTCAAAACATAGACAGTAAGAAGAGTCAGTTTTCTTGTACTGAAGTCGGCGCTGTACCTTTTCTATTTCATTCCGATGCAATTTCTTTGTTTCATCGTCAATAAGAACGGCAGAGGGATACAGTAAACCTGAAGTGATGCATCGGAATCTATAACTAGTGTCACAGGAATGGTTCAAAACATAGACAGTATGAAGAGTCAGTTTTCTTGTACTTAAGTCGGCATTGTGCCTTTTGTATTTAATTCCGATGCAATTTATGTGTTTCATCGTCAATATGAAGGTCAGAGGCACACAGTAAACCCGAAGTGAAGCATCGGAATCTATAACTAGTGTCACAGGAATGGTTCAAAACATAGACAGTATGAAGTGTCAGTTTTCTTGTACTTAAGTCGGTATTGTGCCTTTTCTATTTAATTCCGATGCAATTTCAGTGTTTCATCGTCAATAAGAAGGTCAGAGGGATATACTGAGCCAGAAGTGAAGCATTCGATTCTATATCTAGTGTCACAGGAATTATTCAAAACATAGACTGTAAGAAGATCAGTTTTCTTTTACTTAAGTCGGCATTTTGCCTTTTGTATTTAATGCGATGCAATTTCTGTGATTCATCGTCAATAAGTAGATCAGAGGGATACAGTAAACCTAAAGTGAAGCATCGAAATCTATAACTAGTGTCACAGGAATGGTTTCAAAACATAGACAGTAGGAAGAGTCAGTCATCTTCTACTTAAGTCGGCATTGTGCCTTTTGTTTTTATTTCCGAAGCAATATCTGTGTTTCATCGTCAAGAAGAAGGTCAGAGGGATTCAGTAAACCTGAAGTAAAGCATCGTAATCTATAACGAGTGTCACATGAATGGTTCAAAGTATAGACAGTAAGAAGAGGTCAGTTTTCTTGTAGTTAAGTCGGCATTGTACCTTTTGTATTTAATTCCGATGCAATTTCTGTGTTTCATCGTCAATATGAAGGTCAGAGGCATACAGTAAACCTGAAGTGAAGCATCGGAATCTATAACTAGTGTCACAGGAATGGTTCAAACATAGACAGTAAGAAGAGTAACTTTTCTTGTACTTAAGTCGGCATTGTGCCTTTTGTATTTAATTCCGATGCAATTTCAGTCTTTCATCGCCAATAAGAAGATCAGAGGGATATAGTGAACCCGAAGTGAAGCATCGTATTCTATAACTAGTGTCTCAGGAATAATTCAAAACATACGCAGTAAGAAGATGAGTTTTCTTGTACTTAAGTCGGCATTGGTAATTTTGTATTTAATCCGATGCAATTTCTGTGTTTCATAGTCAATAAGAAAGTCGGAGGGATACGGAAAACCTGAAGTGAAGCATCGGAATCTATAACTAGTGTCACAGGAATTGTTCAAAGCATAGACAGTAAGAAGAGTCAGATTTCTTGTACTTATGTCGGCATTGTGCCTTTTGTATTAATTCCGATGCAATATCTGTGCTTCATCGTCAATTAGAAGGTCAGAGGGATACAGTAAACCTGCAGTGAAGCATCGGAATTTATAACTAGTGTCACTTGAATGGTTCAAAACATAGACAGTTAAAAGAGTCAGTTTTCTTGCACTTCAGTCGGCATTGTGCCTTTTGTATTTAATTCCGATGCAATTTCTGTGTTTCATCGTCAATAAGAAGGGCAGAGGGATACAGTAAACCTGAAGTGAAGCATCGGAATTTATATTTAGTGTCACAGGAATGGTTCAAAACATAGACGTTAAGAAGAGTCAGTTATCTTGTACTTATGTCGGCATTGTGCCTTTTTGTATTTAATTCCGAAGCAATTTCTGTGTTTCATCGTCAATAAGAAGGTCAGAGGGATACAGTAAACCTGAAGTAAAGCATCGGAATCTATAACGAGTTTCACATGAATGGTTCAATTCATAGACAGTAAGAAGTGTCAGTTTTCTTGTACATAAGTCGGCATTTTGCCTTTTGTATTTAATGCGATGCAATTTCTGTGATTCATCGTCAATAAGTAGATCAGAGGGATACAGTAAACCTAAAGTGAATCATCGAAATCTATAACTAGTGTCACAGGAATGGTTCAAAACATAGACAGTAGGAAGAGTCAGTCATCTTGTACTTAAGTCGGCATTGTGCCTTTTGTATTTATTTCCGAAGCAATATCTGTGTTTCATCGTCAAGAAGAAGGTCAGAGGGATTCAGTAAACCTGAAGTAAAGCATCGTAATCTATAACGAGTGTCACATGAATGGTTCAAAGTATAGACAGTAAGAAGGGTCAGTTTTCTTGTACTTAAGTCGGCATTGTACCTTTTGTATTTAATTCCGATGGAATTTCTGTGTTTCATCGTCAATATGAAGGTCAGAGGCATACAGTAAACCTGAAGTGATGCATCGTATTCTATAACTAGTGTCACAGGAAAGGTTCAAAACATAGACAGTAAGAAGAGTCAGTTTTCTTGTACTGAAGTCGGCATTGTGCCTTTTGTATTTAATTCCGATGCAATTTCAGTGTTTCATCGTCAATAAGAAGGTCAGTGGGATATAGTGAACCCGAAGTGAAGCATGGTATTCTATAACTAGTGTCTCAGGAATAATACAAAGCATAGACAGTATGAAGATCAGTTTTCTTGTACTTAAGTCGGCATTGGTAATTTTGTATTTAATCCGATGCAATTTCTGTGTTTCATAGTCAATAAGAAAGTCGGAGTGATACGGAAAACCTGAAGTGAAGCATCAGAATCTATAACTAGTGTCACAGGAATTGCTCAAAGCATAGACAGTAAGAAGAGTCAGACTTCTTGTACTTATGTCGGCATTGTGCCTTTTGTATTTAATTCCGATGCAATTTCTGTGCTTCATCGTCAATTAGAAGGTCAGAGGGATACAGTAAACCTGCAGTGAAGCATCGGAATTTATAACTAGTGTCACTTGAAAGGTTCAAAACGTAGACAGCAAGAAGAGTCAGTTTTCTTGTACTTCAGTCGGCATTGTGCCTTTTGTATTTAATTCCGATGCAATTTCTGTGTTTCATCGTCAATAAGAAGGTCAGTGGGATACAGTAAACCTGAAGTGAAGCATCGGAATTTATATTTAGTGTCACAGGAATGTTTCAAAACATAGACAGTAAGAAGAGTCAGTTATCTTGTACTTATGTCGGCATTGTGCCTTTTTGTATTTAATTCCGAAGCAATTTCTGTGTTTCATCGTCAATAAGAAGGTCAGAGGGATACAGTAAACCTGAAGTAAAGCATCGGAATCTATAACGAGTTTCACATGAATGGTTCAATTCATAGACAGTAAGACGTGTCAGTTTTCTTGTACATAAGTCGGCATTGTGCCTTTTGTATTTAATTCCGATGCAATTTCTGTGTTTCATCGTCAATACGAAGGTCAGAGGAATACAGCAAACCTGAAGTGAAGCATCGGAAACTATAACTAGTGTCACAGGAATGGTTCAAATCATAGACAGTAAGAAGAGTCAGTTTTCTTGTACTTAGGTCGGCATTGTGCCTTTTGTATTTAATTCCGATGCAATTTCTGTGTTTCATCGTCAATAAGAAGGTCAGAGGGATACAGTAAACCTGAAGTGAAGCATCGGAATCTATAATTAGTGTTACATGTATGGTTCAAAACATAGACAGTAAGAAGAGTCAGTTTTCTTGTATTTAAATCAGCATTGTGCCTTTTGTATTTAATTTCGATGCAATTTCTGTGTTTCATCGTCAATAAGAAGGTCAAAGGGATACAGTAAACCTGAAGCGATGCATCGGAATCTATAACTAGTGTCACAGGAATGGTTCAAAACATAGACAGTATGAAGAGTCAGTTTTCTTGTACTTAAGTCGGCATTGTTCCTTTTGTATTTAATTCCGATGCAATTTATGTGCTTCATCGTCAATATGAAGGTCAGAGGCACACAGTAAACCTGAAGTGAAGCATCGGAATCTATAACTAGTGTCACAGGAATGGTTCAAAACATAGACAGTATGAAGTGTCAGTTTTCTTGTACTTAAGTTGGTATTGTGCCTTTTGTATTTATTTCCGATGCAATTTCAGTGTTTCATCGTCAATAAGAAGGTCAGAGGGATATACTGAGCCAGAAGTGAAGCATTCGATTCTATATCTAGTGTCACAGGAATTATTCAAAACATAGACAGTAAGAAGATCAGTTTTCTTTTACTTAAGTCGGCATTTTGCCTTATGTATTTAATGCGATGCAATTTCTGTGATTCATCGTCAATAAGTAGGTCAGAGGGATACAGTAAACCTAAAGTGAAGCATCGAAATCTATAACTAGTGTCACAGGAATGGTTCAAAACATAGACAGTAGGAAGAGTCAGTTATCTTGTACTTGAGTCGGCATTGTGCCTTTTGTATTTATTTCCGAAGCAATTTCTGTGTTTCATCGCCAAGAAGAAGGTCAGAGGGATTCAGTAAACCTGAAGTAAAGCATCGTAATCTATAACGAGTGTCACATGAATGGTTCAAAATATAGACACTAAGAAGGGTCAGTTTTCTTGTATTTAAGTCGGCATTGTACCTTTTGTATTTAATTCCGATGCAATTTCTGTTTTTCATCGTCAGTAAGAAGGTCAGAGGGATACAGTAAACATGAAGTGAAGCATCGGAATCCATAACTAGTGTCACAGGAATGGTTCAAATCATAGACAGTAAGAAGAGTCAGCTTACTTGTGCTTAGGTCGGCATTGTGCCTTTTGTATTTAATTCCAAAGCAATTTCTGTCTTTCATCATCTATAAGAAGGTCAGAGGGATACAATTAACCAGAAGTGAAGCATCGGAATCTATAACTAGTGACACATGAATGGTTCAAAACATAGTCAGTAAGAAGAGTCAGTTTTCTTGTATTTAAATCAGCATTGTGCCTCTTGTATTTAATTTCGATGCAATTTCTGTGTTTCATCGTCAATAAGAAGGTCAGAGGGATACAGTAAACCTTAAGTGAAGCATCGGAATCTATACCTAGTGTCACAGGAATGGTTCAAAACATAGACAGTAAGAATAGTCTGTTTTCTTGTACTTAATTCGACATTGTGCCTTTTCTATTTAATTCCGAAGCAATTTCTGTGTTTCATCGTCAATAAGAAGGTCAGAGGTATACAGTAAACCTGAAGTGAAGCATCGGAAACTATAACAAGTGTCACAGGTATGGTTCAAAACATAGACAGTAAGAAGAGTCAGTTTTCTTGTACTTAAGTCGGCATTGTGACTTTTGTATTTAATTCGGATGCAATTTGTGTGTTTCATTGTCAGTAAGAAGGTCAGAGGGATACAGTAAACCTGAAGTGAAGCATCGGAATCTATAACTAGTGTCACAGGAATGGTTCAAATCATAGACAGTAAGAAGAGTCAGTTTTCTTGTACTTAAGTCGGTATTGTGCATTTTCTATTTAATTCCGATGCAATTTCTGTGTTTCATCGTCAATAAGAGGCTCAGAGGGATACAGTAAACCTGAAGTGAAGCATCGGAATCTATAACTAGTGTCACAGGAATGGTTCGAAACATAGACTGTAAGAAGAGTCAGTTTTCTAGTTTTTAAGCCGGCATTGTGCCTTTTGTATTTAATTCCGATTCAATTTCTGTGTTTCATCGTCAAGAAGAAGGTCGGAGGGATACAGTGAACCTGAAGTAAAGCATCGTAATCTATATCGAGTGTCACATGAATGGTTCAAACATAGACAGTAAGAAGAGTCAGTTTTCTTGTACTTAAGTCGGCATGGTGCCTTTTGTATTTAATTCCGATGCGATTTCTGTGTTTCTTCGTCAATAAGAAGTTCAGAGGGATACAGTAAATCTGAAGTAAAGCATCGGAATCTATAACGAGTTTCACATGAATGGTTCATAACATAGACAGTAAGAAGAGTCAGTTTTCTTGTACTTCAGTCGACATTGTGCCTTTTGTATTCAATTCCAATGCAATTTCTCTGTTTCATCGTCAATAAGAAGGTCAGAGGGATACAGTAAACCTGAAGTGAAGCATCGGAATCTATAACTCGTGTCACAGGAATGGTTCAAAACACAGACAGTAAGAAGAGTCAGTTATCTTGTACTTAAGTCGGCATTGTGCCATTTGTATTTATTTCCGAAGCAATTTCTGTCTTTCATCGTCATGAAGAAGGTCAGAGGGATACAGCAAACCTGAAGTAAAGCATCGTAATCTATAACGAGTGTCACATGAATGGTTCAAAATATAGACAGTAAGAAGAGTCAGTTTTCTTGTACTTACGTCGACATTGTACCTTTTGTATTTAATTCCGAAGCAATTTCTGTGTTTCATCGTATATATGAAGGTCAGAGGCATACAGTAAACCTGAAGTGAAGCATCGGATTCTATAACTAGTGTCACAGGAAAGGTTCAAAACATAGACAGTAAGAAGAGTCAGTTTTCTTGTACTTAAGTCGGCATTGTACCTTTTGTATTTAATTCCGATGCAATTTCTGTGTTTCATCGTCAATATGAAGGTCAGAGGCATAGAGTAAACCTGAAGTGAGGCATCGTATTCTATAACTAGTGTCACAGGAAAGGTTCAAAACATAGACAGTAAGAAGAGTCAGTTTTCTTGTACTAAAGTCGGCATTGTGCCTTTTGTATTTAATTCCGATGCAATTTCAGTGTTTCATCGTCAATAAGAAGGTCAGTGGGATATAGTGAACCCGAAGTGAAGCATCGTATTCTATAACTAGTGTCTCAGGAATAATACAAAACATAGACAGTATGAAGGTCAGTTTTCTTGTACTTAAGTCGGCATTGTTCCTTTTGTATTTAATCCATTGCCATTTCTGTGTTTCATCAGCAATAAGAAAGTCGGAGGGATACGGTAAACCTGAAGTGAAGCATCGGAATCTATAACTAGTGTCACAGGAATTGTTCAAAGCATAGACAGTAAGAAGAGTCAGATTTCTTGTACTTAAGTCGACATTGTGCCTTTTGTATTCAATTCCGATTCAATTTCTCTGTTTCATCGTCAATAAGAAGGTCAGAGGCATACAGTAAACCTGAAGTGAAGCATCGGAATCTATAACTAGTGTCACAGGAATGGTTCAAACATAGACAGTAAGAAGAGTAGGTTTTCTTGTACTTAAGTCGGCATTGTGCCTTTTGTATTTAATTCCGAAGCAATTTCTGTGTTTCATCGTCAATAAGAAGGTCAGAGGTATACAGTAAACCTGAAGTGAAGCATCGGAATCTATAACAAGTGTCACAGGTATGGTTCAAAACATAGACAGTAAGAATAGTCTGTTTTCTTGTACTTAAGTCGGCATTGTGCTTTTGTATTTAATTCCGATGCAATTTCTGTTTTTCATCGTCAGTAAGAAGGTCAGAGGGATACAGTAAACATGAAGTGAAGCATCGGAATCCATAACTAGTGTCACAGGAATGGTTCAAATCATAGACAGTAAGAAGAGTCAGTTTTCTTGTGCTTAGGTCGGCATTGTGCCTTTTGTAATTAATTCCAAAGCAATTTCTGTGTTTCATCATCTATAAGAAGGTCAGAGGGATACAATTAACCAGAAGTGAAGCATCGGAATCTATAACTAGTGACACATGAATGGTTCAAAACATAGTCAGTAAGAAGAGTCAGTTTTCTTGTATTTAAATCAGCATTGTGCCTCTTGTATTTAATTTCGATGCAATTTCTGTGTTTCATCGTCAATAAGAAGGTCAGAGGGATACCGTAAACCTTAAGTGAAGCATCGGAATCTATACCTAGTGTCACAGGAATGGTTCAAAACATAGACAGTAAGAATAGTCTGTTTTCTTGTACTTAATTCGGCATTGTGCCTTTTCTATTTAATTCCGAAGCAATTTCTGTGTTTCATCGTCAATAAGAAGGTCAGAGGTATACAGTAAACCTGAAGTGAAGCATCGGAAACTATAACAAGTGTCACAGGTATGGTTCAAAACATAGACAGTAAGAAGAGTCAGTTTTCTTGTACTTAACTCGGCATTGTGACTTTTGTATTTAATTCGGATGCAATTTCTGTGTTTCATTGTCAGTAAGAAGGTCAGAGGGATACAGTAAACCTGAAGTGAAGCATCGGAATCTATAACTAGTGTCACAGGAATGGTTCAAAAAATAGACAGTAAGAAGAGTCAGTTTTCTTGTACTTAAGTCGGTATTGTGCCTTTTCTATTTAATTCCGATGCAATTTCTGTGTTTCATCGTCAATAAGAGGCTCAGAGGGATACAGTAAACCTGAAGTGAAGCATCGGAATCTATAACTAGTGTCACAGGAATGGTTCGAAACATAGACTGTAAGAAGAGTCAGTTTTCTTGTACTTAAGTCGGCATTGTGCCTTTTGTATTTAATTCCGATTCAATTTCTGTGTTTCATCGTCAAGAAGAAGGTCGGAGGGATACAGTGAACCTGAAGTAAAGCATCGTAATCTATATCGAGTGTCACATGAATGGTTCAAACATAGACAGTAAGAAGAGTCAGTTTTCTTGTACTTAAGTCGGCATGGTGCCTTTTGTATTCAATTCCGATGCGATTTCTGTGTTTCTTCGTCAATAAGAAGTTCAGAGGGATACAGTAAATCTGAAGTAAAGCATCGGAATCTATAACGAGTTTCACATGAATGGTTCATAACATAGACAGTAAGAGGAGTCAGTTTTCTAGTACTTCAGTCGACATTGTGCCTTTTGTATTCAATTCCAATGCAATTTCTCTGTTTCATCGTCAATAAGAAGGTCAGAGGGATACAGTAAACCTGAAGTGAAGCATCGGAATCTATAACTCGTGTCTCAGGAATGTTTCAAAACACAGACAGTAAGAAGAGTCAGTTATCTTGTACTTAAGTCAGCATTGTGCCATTTGTATTTATTTCCGAAGCAATTTCTGTCTTTCATCGTCAAGAAGAAGGTCAGAGGAATACAGCAAACCTGAAGTAAAGCATCGTAATCTATAACGAGTGTCACATGAATGGTTCAAAATATAGACAGTAAGAAGAGTCAGTTTTCTTGTACTTACGTCGACATTGTACCTTTTGTATTTAATTCCGAAGCAATTTCTGTGTTTCATCGTCAATATGAAGGTCAGAGGCATACAGTAAACCTGAAGTGAAGCATCGGATTCTATAACTAGTGTCACAGGAAAGGTTCAAAACATAGACAGTAAGAAGAGTCAGTTTTCTTGTACTTAAGTCCGCATTGTGCCTTTTGTATTTAATTCCGATGTAATTTCAGTGTTTCATCGTCAATAAGAAGATCAGAGGGATATAGTGAGCCCAAAGTGAAGCATCGTATTCTACAACTAGTGTCTCAGGAATAATTCAAAACATAGGCAGTAAGAAGATGAGTTTTCTTGTACTTAAGTCGGCATTGGTAATTTTGTATTTAATCCGATGCAATTTCTGTGTTTCATAGTCAATAAGAAAGTCGGAGGGATACGGTAAACCTGAAGTGAAGCATCGGAATCTATAACTAGTGTCATAGGAAATGTTCAAAGCATAGACAGTAAGAAGAGTCAGATTTCTTGTACTTATGTCGGCATTGTGCCTTTTGTATTTAATTCCGATGCAATTTCTGTGTTTCATCGTCAATAAGAAGGTCAGAGGGATACAGTAAACCTGCAGTGAAGCATCGGAATTTATAACTAGTGTCACTTGAATGGTTCAAATCATAGACAGTAAGAAGAGTCAGTTTTCTTGTACTTCAGTCGGCATTGTGCCTTTTGTATTTAATTCCGATGCAATTTCTGTGTTTCATCGTCAATAAGAAGGTCAGAGGGATACAGTAAACCTGAAGTGAAGCATCGGAATTTATATTTAGTGTCACAGGAATGGTTCAAAACATAGACAGTAAGAAGAGTCAGTTATCTTGTACTTATGTCGGCATTGTGCCTTTTTGTATTTAATTCCGAAGCAATTTCTGTGTTTCATCGTCAATAAGAAGGTCAGAGGGATACAGTAAACCTGAAGTAAAGCATCGGAATCTATAACGAGTTTCACATGAATGGTTCAATTCATAGACAGTAAGAAGTATCAGTTTTCTTGTACATAAGTCGGCGTTGTGCCTTTTGTATTTAATTCCGATGCAATTTCTGTGTTTCATCGTCAATAAGAAGGTCAGAGGGATACAGTAAACCTGAAGTAAAGCATCGGAATCTATAACTAGTGTCACAGGAATGGTTCAAAGCATAGACAGTAGGAAGAGTCAGTTTTCTTGTACTTAAGTTGGCATTGTGCCTTTTGTATTTAATTCTGATGCAATTTCTGTGTTTCATCGTCAATAAGAAGGTCAGAGGAATACAGTAAACCTGAAGTGAATCATCGGAAGCTATAACTAGTGTCACAGGAATGGTTCAAATCATAGACAGTAAGAAGAGTCAGTTTTCTTGTACTTAGGTCGGCATTGTGCCTTTTGTATTTAATTCCGATGCAATTTCTGTGTTTCATCGTCAATAAGAAGGTCAGAGGGATACAGTAAACCTGAAGTGAAGCATCGGAATCTATAATTACTGACACATGTATGGTTCAAAACATAGACAGTAAGAAGAGTCAGTTTTCTTGTATTTAAATCAGCATTGTGCCTTTTGTATTTAATTTCGATGCAATTTCTGTGTTTCATCGTCAATAAGAAGGTCAGAGGGATACAGTAAACCTGAAGTGAAGCATCGGAATCTATAACTAGTGTCACAGGAATGGTTCAAAACATAGACAGTAAGAGGAGTCAGTTTTCTTGTACTTAAGTCGGCGTTCTACATTTTCTATTTAATTCCGATGCAATTTCTGTGTTTCATCGTCAATAAGAAGGGCAGAGGGATACAGTAAACCTGAAGTGATGCATCGGAATCTATAACTAGTGTCACAGGAATGGTTCAAAACATAGACACCATGAAGAGTCAGTTTCCTTGTACTTAAGTCGGCATTGTGCCTTTTGTATTTAATTCCGATGCAATTTATGTGTTTCATCGTCAATATGAAGGTCAGAGGCACACAGTAAACCTGAAGTGAAGCATCGGAATCTATAACTAGTGTCACAGGAATGGTTCAAAACATAGACAGTATGAAGTGTCAGTTTTCTTGTACTTAAGTCGGTATTGTGGCTTTTGTATTTAATTCCGATGCAATTTCAGTGATTCATCGTCAATAAGAAGGTCAGAGGGATATACTGAGCCAGAAGTGAAGCATTCGATTCTATAACTAGTGTCACAGGAATTATTCAAAACATAGACAGTAAGAAGATCAGTTTTCTTTTACTTAAGTCGGCATTTTGCCTTTTGTATTTAATGCGATGCAATTTCTGTGATTCATCGTCAATTACAAGATCAGAGGGATACAGTAAACCTAAAGTGAAGCATCGAAATCTATAACTAGTGTCACAGGAATGGTTCAAAACATAGACAGTAGGAAGAGTCAGTATTCCTGTACTTAAGTCGGCATTGTGCTTTTGTATTTAATTCCGATGCAATTTCTGTTTTTCATCGTCAGTAAGAAGGTCAGAGGGATACAGTAAACATGAAGTGAAGCATCGGAATCCATAACTAGTGTCACAGGAATGGTTCAAATCATAGACAGTAAGAAGAGTCAGTTTTCTTGTGCTTACGTCAGCATTGTGCCTTTTGTATTTAATTCCAAAGCAATTTCTGTGTTTCATCATCTATAAGAAGGTCAGAGGGATACAATTAACCAGAAGTGCAGCATCGGAATCTATAACTAGTGACACGTGAATGGTTCAAAACATAGTCAGTAAGAAGAGTCAGTTTTCTTGTATTTAAATCAGCATTGTGCCTCTTGTATTTAATTTCGATGCAATTTCTGTGTTTCATCGTCAATAAGAAGGTCAGAGGGATACAGTAAACCTTAAGTGAAGCATCGGAATCTATACCTAGTGTCACAGGAATGGTTCAAAACACAGACAGTAAGAATAGTCTGTTTTCTTGTACCTAATTCGGCATTGTGCCTTTTCTATTTAATTCCGAAGCAATTTCTGTGTTTCATCGTCAATAAGTAGGTCAGAGGTATACAGTAAACCTGAAGTGAAGCATCGGAATCTATAACAAGTGTCACAGGTATGGTTCAAAACATAGACAGTAAGAAGAGTCAGTTTTCTTGTACTTAAGTCGGCATTGTGCCTTTTGTATTTAATTCGGATGCAATTTCTGTGTTTCATTGTCAGTAAGAAGGTCAGAGGGATACAGTAAACCTGAAGCGAAGCATCGGAATCTATAACTAGTGTCACAGGAATGGTTCAAATCATAGACAGTAAGAAGAGTCAGTTTTCTTGTACTTAAGTCGGTATTGTGCCTTTTCTATTTAATTCCGATGCAATTTCTGAGTTTCATCGTCAATAAGAGTCTCAGAGGGATACAGTAAACCTGAAGTGAAGCATCGGAATCTATAACTAGTGTCACAGGAATGGTTCAAAACATAGACTGTAAGAAGAGTCAGTTTTCTTGTACTTAAGTCGGCATGGTGCCTTTTGTATTTAATTCCGATGCGATTTCTGTGTTTCTTCGTCAATAAGAAGTTCAGAGGGATACAGTAAATCTGAAGTAAAGCATCGGAATCTATAACTAGTGTCACAGGAATGGTTCAAAACATAGACAGTATGAAGAGTCAGTTTTCTTGTACTTCAGTCGGCATTGTGCCTTTTGTATTTAATTCCGATGCAATTTCTGTGTTTCATCGTCAATAAGAAGGTCAGAGGGATACAGTAAACCTGAAGTGAAGCATCGGAATTTATATTTAGTGTCACAGGAATGGTTCAAAACATAGACAGTAAGAAGAGTCAGTTATCTTGTACTTATGTCGGCATTGTGCCTTTTTGTATTTAATTCCGAAGCAATTTCTGTGTTTCATCGTCAATAAGAAGGTCAGAGGGATACAGTAAACCTGAAGTAAAGCATCGGAATCTATAACGAGTTTCACATGAATGGTTCAATTCATAGACAGTAAGAAGTATCAGTTTTCTTGTACATAAGTCGGCATTGTGCCTTTTGTATTTAATTCCGATGCAATTTCTGTGTTTCATCGTCAATAAGAAGGTCAGAGGGATACAGTAAACCTGAAGTAAAGCATCGGAATCTATAACTAGTGTCACACGAATGGTTCAAAGCATAGACAGTAGGAAGAGTCAGTTTTCTTGTACTTAAGTTGGCATTGTGCCTTTTGTATTTAATTCTGATGCAATTTCTGTGTTTCATCGTCAATAAGAAGGTCAGAGGAATACAGTAAACCTGAAGTGAATCATCGGAAGCTATAACTAGTGTCACAGGAATGGTTCAAATCATAGACAGTAAGAAGAGTCAGTTTTCTTGTACTTAGGTCGGCATTGTGCCTTTTGTATTTAATTCCGATGCAATTTCTGTGTTTCATCGTCAATAAGAAGGTCAGAGGGATACAGTAAACCTAAAGTGAAGCATCGGAATCTATAATTACTGACACATGTATGGTTCAAAACATAGACAGTAAGAAGAGTCAGTTTTCTTGTATTTAAATCAGCATTGTGCCTTTTGTATTTAATTTCGATGCAATTTCTGTGTTTCATCGTCAATAAGAAGGTCAGAGGGATACAGTAAACCTGAAGTGAAGCATCGGAATCTATAACTAGTGTCACAGGAATGGTTCAAAACATAGACAGTAAGAGGAGTCAGTTTTCTTGTACTTAAGTCGGCGTTCTACATTTTCTATTTAATTCCGATGCAATTTCTGTGTTTCATCGTCAATAAGAAGGGCAGAGGGATACAGTAAACCTGAAGTGATGCATCGGAATCTATAACTAGTGTCACAGGAATGGTTCAAAACATAGACACCATGAAGAGTCAGTTTCCTTGTACTTAAGTCGGCATTGTGCCTTTTGTATTTAATTCCGATGCAATTTATGTGTTTCATCGTCAATATGAAGGTCAGAGGCACACAGTAAACCTGAAGTGAAGCATCGGAATCTATAACTAGTGTCACAGGAATGGTTCAAAACATAGACAGTATGAAGTGTCAGTTTTCTTGTACTTAAGTCGGTATTGTGGCTTTTGTATTTAATTCCGATGCAATTTCAGTGATTCATCGTCAATAAGAAGGTCAGAGGGATATACTGAGCCAGAAGTGAAGCATTCGATTCTATAACTAGTGTCACAGGAATTATTCAAAACATAGACAGTAAGAAGATCAGTTTTCTTTTACTTAAGTCGGCATTTTGCCTTTTGTATTTAATGCGATGCAATTTCTGTGATTCATCGTCAATAACAAGATCAGAGGGATACAGTAAACCTAAAGTGAAGCATCGAAATCTATAACTAGTGTCACAGGAATGGTTCAAAACATAGACAGTAGGAAGAGTCAGTATTCCTGTACTTAAGTCGGCATTGTGCTTTTGTATTTAATTCCGATGCAATTTCTGTTTTTCATCGTCAGTAAGAAGGTCAGAGGGATACAGTAAACATGAAGTGAAGCATCGGAATCCATAACTAGTGTCACAGGAATGGTTCAAATCATAGACAGTAAGAAGAGTCAGTTTTCTTGTGCTTACGTCAGCATTGTGCCTTTTGTATTTAATTCCAAAGCAATTTCTGTGTTTCATCATCTATAAGAAGGTCAGAGGGATACAATTAACCAGAAGTGCAGCATCGGAATCTATAACTAGTGACACGTGAATGGTTCAAAACATAGTCAGTAAGAAGAGTCAGTTTTCTTGTATTTAAATCAGCATTGTGCCTCTTGTATTTAATTTCGATGCAATTTCTGTGTTTCATCGTCAATAAGAAGGTCAGAGGGATACAGTAAACCTTAAGTGAAGCATCGGAATCTATACCTAGTGTCACAGGAATGGTTCAAAACACAGACAGTAAGAATAGTCTGTTTTCTTGTACCTAATTCGGCATTGTGCCTTTTCTATTTAATTCCGAAGCAATTTCTGTGTTTCATCGTCAATAAGTAGGTCAGAGGTATACAGTAAACCTGAAGTGAAGCATCGGAATCTATTACAAGTGTCACAGGTATGGTTCAAAACATAGACAGTAAGAAGAGTCAGTTTTCTTGTACTTAAGTCGGCATTGTGCCTTTTGTATTTAATTCGGATGCAATTTCTGTGTTTCATTGTCAGTAAGAAGGTCAGAGGGATACAGTAAACCTGAAGTGAAGCATCGGAATCTATAACTAGTGTCACAGGAATGGTTCAAATCATAGACAGTAAGAAGAGTCAGTTTTCTTGTACTTAAGTCGGTATTGTGCCTTTTCTATTTAATTCCGATGCAATTTCTGAGTTTCATCGTCAATAAGAGTCTCAGAGGGATACAGTAAACCTGAAGTGAAGCATCGGAATCTATAACTAGTGTCACAGGAATGGTTCAAAACATAGACTGTAAGAAGAGTCAGTTTTCTTGTACTTAAGTCGGCATGGTGCCTTTTGTATTTAATTCCGATGCGATTTCTGTGTTTCTTCGTCAATAAGAAGTTCAGAGGGATACAGTAAATCTGAAGTAAAGCATCGGAATCTATAACGAGTGTCACATGAATGGTTCAAAATATAGACAGTAAGAAGAGTCAGTGTTCTTGTACTTACGTCGACATTGTACCTCTTCTATTTAATTCCGAAGCAATTTCTGTGTTTTATCGTCAATATGAAGGTCAGAGGCATACAGTGAACCTGAAGTGTAGCATCGGATTCTATAACTAGTGTCACAGGAAAGGTTCAAAACATAGACAGTAAGAAGAGTCAGTTTTCTTGTACTTCAGTCGACATTGTGCCTTTTGTATTCAATTCCAATGCAATTTATCTGTTTCATCGTCAATAAGAAGGTCAGAGGGATACAGTAAACCTGAAGTGATGCATCGGAATCTATAACTCGTGTCACAGGAATGGTTCAAAACACAGACAGTAAGAAGAGTCAGTTATCTTGTACTTAAGTCGGCATTGTGCCATTTGTATTTATTTCCGAAGCAATTTCTGTCTTTCATCGTCAAGAAGAAGGTCAGAGGGATACAGCAAACCTGAAGTAAAGCATCGTAATCTATAACGAGTGTCACATGAATGGTTCAAAATATAGACAGTAAGAAGAGTCAGTTTTCTTGTACTTACGTCGACATTGTACCTCTTGTATTTAATTCCGAAGCAATTTCTGTGTTTTATCGTCAATATGAAGGTCAGAGGCATACAGTGAACCTGAAGTGTAGCATCGGATTCTATAACTAGTGTCACAGGAAAGGTTCAAAACATAGACAGTAAGAAGAGTCAGTTTTCTTGTACTTAAGTCCGCATTGTGCCCTTTGTATTTAATTCCGATGCAATTTCAGTGTTTCATCGTCAATAAGAAGATCAGAGGGATATAGTGAACCCAAAGTGAAGCATCGTATTCTACAACTAGTGTCTCCGGAATAATTCAAAACATAGGCAGTAAGAAGATAAGTTTTCTTGTACTTAAGTCGGCATTGGTAATTTTGTATTTAATCCGATGCAATTTCTGTGTTTCATAGTCAATAAGAAAGTCGGAGGGATACGGTAAACCTGAAGTGAAGCATCGGAATCTATAACTAGTGTCATAGGAATTGTTCAAAGCATAGACAGTAAGAAGAGTCAGTTTTCTTGTACTTAAGTCGGCATTGTGCCTTTTGTATTTAATTCCGATGCAATTTATGTGTTTCATCGTCAATATGAAGGTCAGAGGCACACAGTAAACCCGAAGTGAAGCATCGGAATCTATAACTAGTGTCACAGGAATGGTTCAAAACATAGACAGTATGAAGTGTCAGTTTTCTTGTACTTAAGTCGGTATTGTGCCTTTTCTATTTAATTCCGATGCAATTTCAGTGTTTCATCGTCAATAAGAAGGTCAGAGGGATATACTGAGCCAGAAGTGAAGCATTCGATTCTATATCTAGTGTCACAGGAATTATTCAAAACATAGACAGTAAGAAGATCAGTTTTCTTTTACTTAAGTCGGCATTTTGCCTTTTGTATTTAATGCGATGCAATTTCTGTGATTCATCGTCAATAAGTAGATCAGAGGGATACAGTAAACCTGAAGTGAAGCATCGGAATCTATAACTAGTGTCACAGGAATGGTTCAAACATAGACAGTAAGAAGAGTAACTTTTCTTGTACTTAAGTCGGCATTGTGCCTTTTGTATTTAATTCCGATGCAATTTCAGTGTTTCATCGTCAATAAGAAGATCAGAGGGATATAGTGAACCCGATGTGAAGCATCGTATTCTATAACTAGTGTCTCAGGAATAATTCAATACATACGCAGTAAGAAGATGAGTTTTCTTGTACATAAGTCGGCATTGGTAATTTTGTATTTAATCCGATGCAATTTCTGTGTTTCATCGTCAATAAGAAGGTCAGAGGGATACAGAAAATCTGAAGTAAAGCATCGGAATCTATAACGAGTTTCACATGAATGGTTCATAACATAGACCGTAAGAAGAGTCAGTTTTCTTGTACTTAAGTCGACATTGTGCCTTTTGTATTCAATTCCAATGCAATTTCTCTGTTTCATCGTCAATAAGAAGGTCAGAGGGATACAGTAAACCTGAAGTAAAGCATCGTAATCTATAACGAGTGTCACATGAATGGTTCAAAATATAGACAGTAAGAAGAGTCTGTTTTCTTGTACTTATGTCGGCATTGTGCCTTTTGTATTTAATTCCGATGCAATTTCTGTGTTTTATCGTGAATAAGAAGGTCAGAGGGATACAGTAATCCTGCAGTGAAGCATCGGAATTTATAACTAGTGCCACTTGAATGGTTCCAAACATAGACAGTAAGAATAGTCAGTTTTCTTGTACTTCAGTCCTCATTGTGCCTTTTGTATTTAATTCCGATGCAATTTCTGTGTTTCATCGTCAATAAGAAGGTCAGAGGGATACAGTAAACCTGAAGTGAAGCATCGGAATTTATATTTAGAGTCACAGGAATGGTTCTAAACATAGACAGTAAGAAGAGTCAGTTATCTTGTACTTATGTCGGCATTGTGCCTTTTTGTATTTAATTCCGAAGCAATTTCTGTGTTTCATCGTCAATAAGAAGGTCAGAGGGATACAGTAAACCTGAAGTAAAGCATCGGAATCTATAACGAGTTTCACATGAATGGTTCAATTCATAGACAGTAAGAAGTGTCAGTATTCTTGTACATAAGTCGGCATTGTGCCTTCTGTATTTAATTCCGATGCAATTTCTGTGTTTCATCGTCAATAAGAAGGTCAGGGGGATACAGTAAACCTGAAGTGAAGCATCGGAATCTATAACTAGTGTCACAGGAATGGTTCAAAGCATAGACAGTAGGAAGAGTCAGTTTTCTTGTACTTAGGTTGGCATTGTGCCTTTTGTATTTAATTCTGATGCAATTTCTGTGTTTCATCGTCAATAAGAAGGTCAGAGGAATACAGTAAACCTGAAGTGAAGCATCGGAAACTATAACTAGTGTCACAGGAATGGTTCAAATCATAGGCAGTAAGAAGAGTCAGTTTTCTTGTACTTAGGTCGGCATTGTGCCTTTTGTATTTTATTCCGATTCAATTTCTGTGTTTCATCGTCAATAAGAAGGTCAGAGGGATACAGTAAACCTGAAGTGAAGTATCGGAATCTATAATTAGTGACACATGTATGGTTCAAAACATAGACAGTAAGAAGAGTCAGTTTTCTTGTATTTAAATCAGCATTGTGCCTTTTGTATTTAATTTCGATGCAATTTCTGTGTTTCATCGTCAATAAGAAGGTCGGAGGGATACAGTAAACCTGAAGTGAAGCATCGGAATCTATAACTAGTGTCACAGGAATGTTTCAAAACATAGACAGTAAGAAGAGTCAGTTTTCTTGTACTTAAGTCGGCGCTGTACCTTTTCTATTTCATTCCGATGCAATTTCTTTGTTTCATCGTCAATAAGAACGGCAGAGGGATACAGTAAACCTGAAGTGATGCATCGGAATCTATAACTAGTGTCACAGGAATGGTTCAAAACATAGACAGTATGAAGAGTCAGTTTTCTTGTACTTAAGTCGGCATTGTGCCTTTTGTATTTAATTCCGATGCAATTTATGTGTTTCATCGTCAATATGAAGGTCAGAGGCACACAGTAAACCCGAAGTGAAGCATCGGAATCTATAACTAGTGTCACAGGAATGGTTCAAAACATAGACAGTATGAAGTGTCAGTTTTCTTGTACTTAAGTCGGTATTGTGCCTTTTCTATTTAATTCCGATGCAATTTCAGTGTTTCATCGTCAATAAGAAGGTCAGAGGGATATACTGAGCCAGAAGTGAAGCATTCGATTCTATATCTAGTGTCACAGGAATTATTCAAAACATAGACAGTAAGAAGATCAGTTTTCTTTTACTTAAGTCGGCATTTTGCCTTTTGTATTTAATGCGATGCAATTTCTGTGATTCATCGTCAATAAGTAGATCAGAGGGATACAGTAAACCTAAAGTGAAGCATCGAAATCTATAACTAGTGTCACAGGAATGGTTCAAAACATAGACAGTAGGAAGAGTCAGTCATCTTCTACTTAAGTCGGCATTGTGCCTTTTGTTTTTATTTCCGAAGCAATATCTGTGTTTCATCGTCAAGAAGAAGGTCAGAGGGATTCAGTAAACCTGAAGTAAAGCATCGTAATCTATAACGAGTGTCACATGAATGGTTCAAAGTATAGACAGTAAGAAGGGTCAGTTTTCTTGTAGTTAAGTCGGCATTGTACCTTTTGTATTTAATTCCGATGCAATTTCTGTGTTTCATCGTCAATATGAAGGTCAGAGGCATACAGTAAACCTGAAGTGAAGCATCGGAATCTATAACTAGTGTCACAGGAATGGTTCAAACATAGACAGTAAGAAGAGTAACTTTTCTTGTACTTAAGTCGGCATTGTGCCTTTTGTATTTAATTCCGATGCAATTTCAGTGTTTCATCGCCAATAAGAAGATCAGAGGGATATAGTGAACCCGAAGTGAAGCATCGTATTCTATAACTAGTGTCTCAGGAATAATTCAAAACATACGCAGTAAGAAGATGAGTTTTCTTGTACTTAAGTCGGCATTGGTAATTTTGTATTTAATCCGATGCAATTTCTGTGTTTCATAGTCAATAAGAAAGTCGGAGGGATACGGAAAACCTGAAGTGAAGCATCGGAATCTATAACTAGTGTCACAGGAATTGTTCAAAGCATAGACAGTAAGAAGAGTCAGATTTCTTGTACTTATGTCGGCATTGTGCCTTTTGTATTTAATTCCGATGCAATTTCTGTGCTTCATCGTCAATTAGAAGGTCAGAGGGATACAGTAAACCTGCAGTGAAGCATCGGAATTTATAACTAGTGTCACTTGAATGGTTCAAAACATAGACAGTTAAAAGAGTCAGTTTTCTTGCACTTCAGTCGGCATTGTGCCTTTTGTATTTAATTCCGATGCAATTTCTGTGTTTCATCGTCAATAAGAAGGGCAGAGGGATACAGTAAACCTGAAGTGAAGCATCGGAATTTATATTTAGTGTCACAGGAATGGTTCAAAACATAGACGTTAAGAAGAGTCAGTTATCTTGTACTTATGTCGGCATTGTGCCTTTTTGTATTTAATTCCGAAGCAATTTCTGTGTTTCATCGTCAATAAGAAGGTCAGAGGGATACAGTAAACCTGAAGTAAAGCATCGGAATCTATAACGAGTTTCACATGAATGGTTCAATTCATAGACAGTAAGAAGTGTCAGTTTTCTTGTACATAAGTCGGCATTTTGCCTTTTGTATTTAATGCGATGCAATTTCTGTGATTCATCGTCAATAAGTAGATCAGAGGGATACAGTAAACCTAAAGTGAATCATCGAAATCTATAACTAGTGTCACAGGAATGGTTCAAAACATAGACAGTAGGAAGAGTCAGTCATCTTGTACTTAAGTCGGCATTGTGCCTTTTGTATTTATTTCCGAAGCAATATCTGTGTTTCATCGTCAAGAAGAAGGTCAGAGGGATTCAGTAAACCTGAAGTAAAGCATCGTAATCTATAACGAGTGTCACATGAATGGTTCAAAGTATAGACAGTAAGAAGGGTCAGTTTTCTTGTACTTAAGTCGGCATTGTACCTTTTGTATTTAATTCCGATGGAATTTCTGTGTTTCATCGTCAATATGAAGGTCAGAGGCATACAGTAAACCTGAAGTGATGCATCGTATTCTATAACTAGTGTCACAGGAAAGGTTCAAAACATAGACAGTAAGAAGAGTCAGTTTTCTTGTACTGAAGTCGGCATTGTGCCTTTTGTATTTAATTCCGATGCAATTTCAGTGTTTCATCGTCAATAAGAAGGTCAGTGGGATATAGTGAACCCGAAGTGAAGCATGGTATTCTATAACTAGTGTCTCAGGAATAATACAAAGCATAGACAGTATGAAGATCAGTTTTCTTGTACTTAAGTCGGCATTGGTAATTTTGTATTTAATCCGATGCAATTTCTGTGTTTCATAGTCAATAAGAAAGTCGGAGTGATACGGAAAACCTGAAGTGAAGCATCGGAATCTATAACTAGTGTCACAGGAATTGTTCAAAGCATAGACAGTAAGAAGAGTCAGACTTCTTGTACTTATGTCGGCATTGTGCCTTTTGTATTTAATTCCGATGCAATTTCTGTGCTTCATCGTCAATTAGAAGGTCAGAGGGATACAGTAAACCTGCAGTGAAGCATCGGAATTTATAACTAGTGTCACTTGAAAGGTTCAAAACGTAGACAGCAAGAAGAGTCAGTTTTCTTGTACTTCAGTCGGCATTGTGCCTTTTGTATTTAATTCCGATGCAATTTCTGTGTTTCATCGTCAATAAGAAGGTCAGTGGGATACAGTAAACCTGAAGTGAAGCATCGGAATTTATATTTAGTGTCACAGGAATGGTTCAAAACATAGACAGTAAGAAGAGTCAGTTATCTTGTACTTATGTCGGCATTGTGCCTTTTTGTATTTAATTCCGAAGCAATTTCTGTGTTTCATCGTCAATAAGAAGGTCAGAGGGATACAGTAAACCTGAAGTAAAGCATCGGAATCTATAACGAGTTTCACATGAATGGTTCAATTCATAGACAGTAAGACGTGTCAGTTTTCTTGTACATAAGTCGGCATTGTGCCTTTTGTATTTAATTCCGATGCAATTTCTGTGTTTCATCGTCAATACGAAGGTCAGAGGAATACAGCAAACCTGAAGTGAAGCATCGGAAACTATAACTAGTGTCACAGGAATGGTTCAAATCATAGACAGTAAGAAGAGTCAGTTTTCTTGTACTTAGGTCGGCATTGTGCCTTTTGTATTTAATTCCGATGCAATTTCTGTGTTTCATCGTCAATAAGAAGGTCAGAGGGATACAGTAAACCTGAAGTGAAGCATCGGAATTTATATTTAGTGTCACAGGAATGGTTCAAAACATAGACAGTAAGAAGAGTCAGTTATCTTGTACATAAGTCGGCATTGTGCCTTTTGTATTTAATTCCGATGCAATTTCTGTGTTTCATCGTCAATACGAAGGTCAGAGGAATACAGCAAACCTGAAGTGAAGCATCGGAAACTATAACTAGTGTCACAGGAATGGTTCAAATCATAGACAGTAAGAAGAGTCAGTTTTCTTGTACTTAGGTCGGCATTGTGCCTTTTGTATTTAATTCCGATGCAATTTCTGTGTTTCATCGTCAATACGAAGGTCAGAGGAATACAGCAAACCTGAAGTGATGCATCGGAATCTATAACTAGTGTCACAGGAATGGTTCAAAACATAGACAGTATGAAGAGTCAGTTTTCTTGTACTTAAGTCGGCATTGTTCCTTTTGTATTTAATTCCGATGCAATTTATGTGCTTCATCGTCAATATGAAGGTCAGAGGCACACAGTAAACCTGAAGTGAAGCATCGGAATCTATAACTAGTGTCACAGGAATGGTTCAAAACATAGACAGTATGAAGTGTCAGTTTTCTTGTACTTAAGTTGGTATTGTGCCTTTTGTATTTATTTCCGATGCAATTTCAGTGTTTCATCGTCAATAAGAAGGTCAGAGGGATA